>NC_057799.1:95576104-95631224 GCF_018294505.1 Triticum aestivum
GTCCGCCTGCCGGCGCCGCCCTCCTCCGCCGCCCGACGCCTCCTCGCCGGCACGCCACCGTGCCGTCGTCGCCGGTCGTCTCCGACACCGCGTGGAGCTCGCCGCCGCCCCGCGCGAAGCTCCGCTGCCTCCACCGCCACTCCTCGTCGCCGGCGCCGGTCGGATCCGGCGCCCCAACTACTCCGGCGAGCTCCCTCGTCTCCGGCCTCCTTCCCCACCGTCTCCGGCGACCTCCGGATCGGGACCAGATCCACCCATCCCTCCTTCCAAACGCTCCGCGTCCCGGAACCACCTCGTCCCGCGTTGACTTTTCGCGGAGGTGATTTTCACCAAGTTCCTATTTCTGTTAACAGCATGTATGCATGTTTGGATGCTCATAACTTTGTGCACATTTGTCCGATTGGAGTGTGTAATATACCAAAATGTTCATTATGTGATACTGTTCATATAGTTTTACTGTGACATGCTTGTTTGAGTTAATCTTGATGTCGTAATCATCGTTGCAAGCGTGCTATATGATGTTAACCTGCTGAGACTGTTATAACTTGCTGTTTTGTCATTTTCGTTGCATGTTGTGTGTGCATACTTTGAGCATGATGTCTACATGTTTTAGGAGCATATTCATGCCATCTTTATAGTGGTGAAAGTCTTGTATTTTTAGGAGCTCTGTGGTGACTAGCACAAGTATGCAAATTAGGCTCCATGATGTTGCTGTTTTCAGACGTGTTTTTGCCAAGTCCTTTTCCTGTTACATTGTGATGCTATGTAACCTGCTGCTACAAGTGAATCCATGCATAATCCGGAGATGTTCACTAAGGATGTTTTGATACACATGTTATGCTCTATCCATTCATGCCCTTGGTTGCAATAATTGATTGCTGTCGCTTATTGTTATCATGCTCCAAACTTGCTAAATAATGTTGTTGTCAGCCTGTTACCATTAAGTTTAGTTTTGCCATGTGTTTTGCTAGGGATACATGCACCCTATGAACTTTCTCTTGCCATGATTAGCTTCGTAATTATTCCATCTTACTGTTGGTTGACTTCACATGCCATGAAATTCCTTGTGGTGAGTGGTACGAGCTCACCAACATGCCTACTTATCGTTGTTCCTACCATGTACCGTTATCAAGTCTGAATCTGTCATATCATTTGCCATGTTTGCATGGATGCTACCATCTTTTCTGTTGATCTTTGGAATAAGTTTAGTAATGCAGTTTTGTTAAGTGCTTTTAGTAATAGTATGCCATACTCAAGTTTGCCATCATAGCTTGCTGTAATATGTGGTTTGATAGCTCTAAACATTGCAACCTGATGTTATTTCTGCCATGTCCTGAAATTCTGCCAAGTCTGTAAATCTGTTGTTATTTGCAATCTTGCCATGCCCTTTTGAGCATGATCTAGTGGTTTCTAGAGATAGCTCAGTGTTCATGTTTGGTAATTCTTCACCTTTACTTCACGTCCATGCCTTATGTTTTCATGTTGGCGCGCTGTAGTATGTTGTTTTGATGCTTGCAAGATGCCTAGTTGCTGTTTTGGACAGCTTGTCCTTTAGACTTGTTTTGTGTGTATGTGTTGAACCATTGCTCCGTGTTGAGCATGCTCTATATGAAAATTGTGTAGTTTTGCATGTAGTTTCATGTTACATTGTTGCATCCTTGTTTTGAAGTGTTTTTGATATTTTTTTGCTTGCATTTGCATCAATGCCATGTTTAACTTGTTTTGCTCATATCTTCTCCGTCGTAGCTCCGAATTAAACAAACTTTATATGTAACTTGACTAGAAAACCGTGTAGATCATCTTGTTGCATTTTAAATTTATGTTTAACAACTTCAACATTGTGTTCTAATCAGAGCTGGACCAATTTTGAAATTTGCATATGAGGACTTACCGGAATTGTTATATGTTGTTCCCGGCCTCATTTAAACTTGCTTTGATGTGTTGTTCCTGTATCCATCATCTCTTGCCATGAGTAGCTTCATGTAGCCTTGTCATGCATCTCACTTAGATGTGCATCATTTCATGTTTATGTGTTTTGTGTTTACCATGTTGATTGCTTCTTTCCGGTTGTGCTTCTTCTCGATAGTTCCGGTTACGTTGCGATTGTGAGGATTCGTTCGACTACGCTTGGTTCGTCTACGTGGCTTCATCTTCTCCATGGACTTGTTCTTCTTCCTAGCGGAATTTCAAGCAAGATGACTGTCACCTTGGATCTCATTACTATCATTGCTATGCTAGTTGTCTCGGTGCTATCGCTATGTCGCGCTACCTACCACTTGTTTATCAAGCCTCCCAAATTGCCATGAAAACCTCTAACCTGTTCACCCTTCCTAGAAAACCGTTGTTTGGCTATGATTACCGCTTTGCTCAGCCCCTCTTATAGCATTCTAATTGCAGGTGCAGTTGCAGGTTGTTCCATGTTGGAACATGGATATCATGAACTTTGTTGGGTTATCACAATATCTCTTATTTTAATTAATGCATCTATATACTTGGTAAAGGGTGGAAGGCTCGGCCTTATGCCTGGTGTTTTGTTCCACTCTTGCCGCCCTAGTTTCCGTCATACCGGTGTTATGTTCCTTGATTTTGCGTCCCTAACACGGTGAGGGGTATGGGACCCTCTTGACAGTTCGCTTTGAATAAAACTCTTCCAGCAAGGCCCAACTTTGGTTTTACATTTCGCCTACCCACTACCTATATTTTTTCCCTAGGGAGTCGCGCTCCCGAGGATCATCTTTATTTTAGCCCCCCAAGCCAGTGCTCCTCTGAGTGCTGGTCCAAACCGAGCGATGTCCGGCGCCCCCTGGGCAACCAGGGTCTATGCCAACCCGACGTCTGGCTCATCAGGTGTGCCCTGAGAACGAGATATGTGCAGCTCCTATCGGGATTTGTCGGCACATTCGGGCGGTCTTGCTGGTTTTGTTTTACCATTGTCGAAATGTCTTGTGCACCGGGATTCCGAGTCTGATCGGGTGTCCCGCGATGGAGGATTGTCTCCGCGGATCGTGAGCTTATAATGGGCTTAGTTGGGACACGCCTGCAGGGTTTAAACTTTCGAGAGCCGTGCCCGCGGTTATGTGGCAGATGTGAATTTGTTAATATCCGGTTGTAGAATACTTGAAGTAAACCCCTTTTAAAATACACAAACCGCACTGCGTAACTGTGATGGTCTCTTTTCGGCGGAGTCCGGGAAGTGAACACGGTTTGGGTTATGTTCGAACGTAAGTAGTACAGGATCACTTCTTGATCATTTCTAGTTTGCGACCGTTTGCGTAGCTTCTCATCTTACTCTGGTATTCGTAAGTTAGCCACCATACTTGCTTAGTCGCTGCTGCAACCTCACCACTTTACCCCTTCCTTACCCATAAAGCTTTGCTAGTCCTGATACCCATGGTAATGGGATTGCCGAGTCCTCGTGTCTCATAGTTTACTACAACAACAGTTGCAGGTACAGGTTATGCGATGATCATGACGCGAGAGCGATGTGTATTTGTTTTGGAGTTCTTGTTCCGCTTCTTCTTCGTTCGAGGGATAGGTTCCTGGTTGGCAGCCTGGGCTAGTAGGGTGGATGTCGTTTGAGCTTTTGTTTGTGTTTCATCCGTAGTCGGATGGTGATCTTGTATGATGTACTGATGTATGCTTGTGGCATTTGTATGCCTTGTATGTATCCCCATCTATTATGTAATGTTGATGTAATGATATCCACCTTGCAAAAGCGTATAAATATGCGGTTCTATCCTTGGTGGGACCATCGAGTCTCTTTAGGATAGTATCGCATATTGGGCGTGCCATCATGGCCCCTCCGTAGT
This sequence comes from Triticum aestivum, assembly GCF_018294505.1. Taxonomy (NCBI): domain Eukaryota; kingdom Viridiplantae; phylum Streptophyta; class Magnoliopsida; order Poales; family Poaceae; genus Triticum; species Triticum aestivum. The sequence goes on from NC_057799.1 coordinate 95,579,914, forward strand.
CCGCGTGCTCGCCGCCGACCACCTTGGGCTTCACATTGAACACCTTCAGTCACAAGCCGAAGTGTGGCTGCACCCGGAGGAGCGCCCCGCAGACGACGATGAAGGTCGAAATATGGAGGGAGCTGGGGGATAGATCGTGGAAATCCAGCCCATAGTAGAACATCAGCCCCCGCACAATGGTTTGCCTTGGTGTTATTTTTGTGTAGAAATAAAAGTTCTTGGATTGACCTGAAAATTTATGGAGAATATTTTTGGAATTAATAAAAAATATTGGCGAAAGAATCAACCAGAGGGGACCCACCACGTGTCCACAAGGGTGGAGGAAGCGCCCCCTGCCTTGTGGGTCCCCTGGACCTCCTCCGACCCTAACTCCAACTCTATATATTCATGTTCGGGGAGAAAAAAATCAGAGAGAAGGATTCATCGCATTTTTCGATACAGAGTCGTCGCTGCCTCCTATTCTTCATTAGGAGGGCTGATCTGGAGTCCGTTCGGGGCTCCGGAGAGGGGGATCCGTTGCCATCATCATCATCAACAACCTTCCTCCATCAGCAATTTCATGATGCTCACCGCCGTGCGTGAGTAATTCCATTGTAGGCGTGCTGGACTGTGATGGGTTGGATGAGATTTATCATGTAATCGAGTTAGTTTTATTATGGTTTGATCCCTAGTATCCACTATGTTCTGAGATTGATGTTGCTATGACTTTGCTATGCTTAATGCTTGTCACTAGTGTCATGAATTCAGATCTGAACCCTTTATGTTTCCATGAATATATTTGTGTTCTTGATCTGATCTTGCAAGTTGTAGACACCTATTACGTGTTATGATCCACATACCCCAAGGTGACAATGATTGGGATTCTTTCCGGCGATTACCGTCGTTTGAGGAGTTCATGTATTTGCTAAGTGCTAATGCTTTGGTCTGGTTCTCTATTAAAAGGAGGCCTTAATATCCCTTAGTTTCCATTAGGACCCCGCTGCCACGGGAGGGTAGGACAAAACATGTCATGCAAGTTCTTTTCCATAAGCACGTATGACTATATTCGGAATACATGCCTACATTATATTGATGAATATGAGCTAGTTCTATGTCGCCCTAGGTTATAAGTATTGCATGATGAATGCCATCCGACATAATTATCCATCACTGATCCATTTCCTACGAGCTTTTCACATATTGATCTTTGCTAAGTTACTTTTCCGTCACCACTGTACAATTGCTATAAAACTGCTACTGTTACTTTTGCTACTGTCACCATTACTTCCATACTACCTTGCTACTATATACTTTGCTGCAGATATTAAGTCTTTCAGGTGTGGTTGAATTGACAACTCAGCTGCTAATACTTGAGAATATTTTTTGGCTCCCCTTGGGTCGAATTAATAAATTTGGGTTGAATACTCTACCCTCGAAAACTGTTGCGATCCCCTATACTTGTGGGTTATCAAGACCTTTTTCTGGCGCCGTTACCGGGGAGCATAGCTCTATTCTCTGAGTCACTTGGGATTTATATCTGTTGATCACTATGAAGAATTTGAAAGACACCAAAACCAAGATCTATCCCTCTACTACGAGGGGAGGTAAGGAACTGCCATCTAGCTCTGCACTTGATTCACCTTCTATTTTGAGTAAGCTTGCGACACCTACACCTGCTATTGATTCTGATATGTCGCATGTTATTGATGATGCTACTTCTGCTATGAATTATGCTTATGATGCTACTACTTTGCTTGATAAAACTGTGCCACTTGGTGAATTACTTGATGAACACCTTGCTAGAGTTGGAACTATTGATTATGCTGAAGATGATGATATTTATGAAACTGAAAACTTTGAAACACCTGATAAGACAAGCTCTCCTAGACATGAACTTCCTGTTATGCCAGAGGGTTATGTTATGGATGGAGAGTTAGCTAGGGACTTTCTTGCTTGTAAGATAGGAATGATCTTAAGAAATTATTATGCAAGTGGAAAGAAAAATCTTTGAATGCTAGAATGCAATATGATCCTAAGCTTGCTACTTCACCTATCTTTGTTACTTATAAGGATTATGAATTCTCTGTCAATCCTGAGTTAATTACTTTGGTTGAATCTGATCCTTTCCATTGTTATGAATCTGAAACTGTTATGGCACATCTTACTAAACTGAATGATATAGCCACCCTATTTGCTCAGGAGGAAAAAAAATTCTCTATTACTACATTCTTAAATTGTTTCCTTTCTCGTTAAAGGGTGATGCTAAGCTATGGTTTAATTCTTGCTCCTGGTCGTGTGCATAGTCCCCAGGATATGATATATTACTTCTCTGAAAAATATTTTCCTGCTCATAAGAAACAAGCTGCTTTACAGGAAATATTTAAATTTATGCAAATTAAAGAAGAGAGTCTCCCACAAGCTTGGGGGAGGCTTCTCCAATTACTTAATGCTTTGCCTGATCATCCTCTCAAGAAAAATGAAATACTTGATACCTTTTATAATGGACTAACCGATGCTTCTAGGGACCACCTAGATAGTTGTGCTGGTTGTGTTTTCAGGGAACAAACTGTTGAGCAAACTGAATTGCTATTGAATAATATATTGAGTAATGATATTGATTGGACACTTCCCGAACCAACTCCTAAGCCAACTCCGAAGAAGAGAGGTATTCTATTTCTCAGTCCTGAAGATATGTGAGAGGCAAATAAATCTATGAAAGAAAAAGGTATTAAAGCTGAAGATGTTAAGAATCTACCACCTATTGAAGAAATACGTGGTCTTGATAACCCGACACAGGTAGTAGATGTAAATTCTCTCTATAGATTTGATGAAGGTGATATTCCTCATAGTAAGTCTGCTAGTCAATGCTTGGATGAGTTTGATAATTTTATTGTTAAACAAGAAAATTTCAATGCTTATGTTAGTAGACAATTGAAACGCAATGCTTACATGCTTGACTGCTTGGGTGATTACATGAGTAGAACTGTTAGTGATCTTAAGATTATTAGTAAGCATGCCTCCATGGTTAAAACTCAAGTAGAACAAGTACTTAAGGCACATGATGATTTTCTTAATGAGTTGAATAGTAAGAACAATGATAATGCTGTTAGGGTTATGACTAGAGGTGGTAAGATGACCCAGGAACCTTTGTGTCCTGAAGGCCATCCTAAGAGAATTGAGCAAGATTCTCAGGGAATTAATACTGATGTACCTAGTCCTCCTAGTAATAAAAATAAAAAGAAAACTGATAGGACTTTGCATGCTTCTAGTGAACCTGTTATAGATACACCTAAGAACCTAAATGATATTTCTATTTCTGACGTTGAAACACAATCTGGTGATGAACATGAACCTAGTGAAATGTTAATGATGATGTTCATGTTGATGCTCAACCTAGTAATGATAATGATGTGGAGATTGAACCTGCTGTTGATCTTGGTAACCCACAACCTAAGAATAAACGTTATGATAAGAGAGACTTCATTGCTAGGAAGCATGGTTATGAAAGAGAACCATGGGCTCAGAAATCCATGCCCTTTCCTCCTAAACCATCCAAAAAAGGATGATGAGGATTTTGAGCGCTTTGTTGAAATGCTTAGACCTGTCTTTTTGCGTATGCTTTTGACTGATATTCTGAAAATGTCCCCTTATGCTAAGTATATGAAAGATATTGTTACAAATAAAAGAAAGATACCGGAACCTGAAATTTCCACTATGCTTGCTAATTACACTTTCAAGGGTGGAGTACCAAAGAAATTAGGAGATCTAGGAATACCAACTATACCATGCTCCATTAAAAGAAACTATCTTAAAACTGCTTTATGTGATCTTGGGGCGAGTGTTAGTGTTATGCCTTTCTCTTTATATCGTATACTTGATTTGAATAAGTTGACACCAACTGAAATCTCTTTGCAAATGGCTGATAAATCAACTGCTATACCCATCGGTATTTGTGAGGATGTGCCTGTCGTAGTTGCAAATGTTACTATTTTAATGGACTTTGTTATTTTGATATTCCTGAGGACGACAGTATGTCGATCATCCTTGGTAGACCCTTTTTGAATACTGCAGGGGCTTTTATTGATTGCAGCAAGGGCAATGTCACTTTTCATGTTAATGGTAATGAGCATACAGTATTCCGAAGAAACAACCTCAAGTTCATAGTATCAATTATATTGGAAAAATTTCAACCATTACCATTGGAGATTTCGAATTCCCTCTCCCTACTGTCAAAAAGAAATATGATATTCTTATTGTTGGGGACGTGCATATCCCCGTTGAGGTAACCTAGTGTTATTCGAAAATTCTCCGTTTTCATGTCATTCAGAAGAGGTTTGTTAATAAGACTTGATCAACCTTGTTAATGGATTCCTTTTGATGGGCATGAGATGGATGAATTTAGAAAGCACAACTTTCTGTACCCACTTTTTACTTTCTGTTATTTAGTTGAAATAAAGCACAAATACTATTATCTGTCTGTTTTCTGATTTATCCGTGCAATAAAAAATGTCCCAAAAATAAAACTTCTCCAAATGCCCTGAAAATTTAGTATGATTTTTTATAGAATATTTAAGGATTTTTGGCACTGAGAACACACCAGGGGGATGCACCAATGGACCACAAGGGTGGAGGCCGCGCCCTACCCCCCGGGTGTGCCCCCTGCCTTGTGGGTCCCACGTGGGTCCCCTCACTTATTCCAGCACCCACCCACTTCGTCTTCCTCCAGAAAAAATTATCCTGTTGCTCAAATTCGTCTTCTAGCTCATCTTGCTGCCATTTTCTATCTCCTTGTGCAAAGCTCCATTTGCAAAACTGTTTTGGGGGATTGTTCTTCCATATGTGACTCCTCCAATGGTCCAATTAGTTTTTGTTCTAGTGCTTTATATATTGCAAAAAATTTCTACTGAGGTGACCCTGTTCTTGAGCTTGCATGTCAAATTTATATGGTCCAAAGTAGGTTTGATGCATGATATAACCTCTAGACACTTGTAGGAGTAGTTGCTATCAATCTTGTTGAGATTGGTTCACTTTTATTTTTAATCACTAAAAATTTCAGAAATTTTTCGAAGGAAGAAAAATGTTTAGGAGGATATATCAAGGTGGTTCCTCAAGGAAGCAAGCCCCAATGTTCGCAATACGTGAGCCGGACGTTGAACAACAAGGAGAAGCTCCAGTACGGCCTTGCGAATGGCCGTTGGATGAATTCATGGTTCATGTTGGTTTGAAGGAGGAATTTGATGTGTACATACAAAACGCTGACTTAGGAGACTTCGTGTTAGATAAGTGTCGGTAGTACTATCACCTCACTGATTCATTCGTGCGGAGATTTGAGTTTACATCCCAGCGCAATACTCATACTATTTTATTCGATCTTTATGAGCAATCACATACCATGGACCTTGAAGATTTTAATGATGCATGCAAAATCCCGCAATGGGGCATTCTTAGTGAGCCTCACAAAACTGAATATAATGACTTCCTTTCTAGCATCACTGTGGGAGAAACTAGAAATATTACACAAGCTGACATAGGGAGCATTCACTTTCCTTCCATACATTATTTTGCTCTCTTTATAGGTAGATGCATTAATGGTAAACATGATCATAGCCACCTTTGTGCATTGGATCTTAGTGTCCTCAAGTGTGCGGTAACGGGTGATAAGCGATATAACTTGGGGGCTATTATTGCAAGGAGGTTACACCTTAATGCTAAATATAGAGATCTCTTTGGTGGGATTTATGCCACCCGTTAAGCTAATTATCTTGGGGTACCTGATACGTCCATTTTGCATCTTGCTTTATATTGATATTTATTGCATTATGGGCCGTTATTACACATTATGTTACAATACTTATACCTTTCCTCTCTTGTTTTACAAGGTTTGCATGAAGAGGGAGAATGCCGGCAGCTGGAATTCTGAGCTGGAAAAGGAGCAAATATTGGAGCCCTATTCTGCACAACTCCAAAAGTCCTGAAACTTTACGGAGAATCATTTTGGAATTAATAAAAAATATTGGGGGAATAAAGCACAAGAGGGGACCCACCAGGAAACCACAAGGGTCGGGGGCGCGCCCTACCCCCCTTGACGCGCCCCCTGCCTTGCCATCCACCTGGCAGGCCCCCAGTGCCCATCTTCTGCTATATGAAGGGTTTTTACCTAGAAAAAATCGTAAGGAAGCTTTCGGGATGAAGCACCGCTGTCTCGAGGCGGAACTTGGGCAGAACCAATCTAGGGCTCTGGTGGAGCTGTTCTGCCGGGGAAACTTCCCTCCCGGAGGAGGAAATCGAAGCCATCGTCATCATAAATGATCCTCTCATCAAGAGGGGGTCAATCTCCATCAACATCTTCACTAGCACCATCTCCTCTCAAACCCTAGTTCATCTCTTGTATCCGATCTCTGTCTCAAAACCTCAGATTGGTACCTGTGGGTTGCTAGTAGTGTTGATTACTCATTGTAGTTGATGCTAGTTGGTTTATTTGGTGGAAGATCATATGTTTAGATCCTTAATGCTATTCAATACTCCTCTGATTTTGAACATGAATATGCTTTGTGAGTAGTTACGTTTGTTTCTGAGGACATGGGAGAAGTCTTGTTATAAGTAATTATGTGAATTTGGCATTCGTTCTATATTTTGATGAGATGTATGTTGTCTTTCCTCTAGTGGTGTTATGTGAACGTCAACTACATGACACTTCACCATGATTTGGGCCTAGGGGAAGGCATTGGGAAGTAATAAGTAGATGATGGGTTGCTAGAGTGACAGAAGCTTAAACCCTAGTTTATGCGTTGCTTCGTAATAAGGGGCTGATTTGGATCCATATGTTTCATGCTATGGTTAGATTGATCTTAATTCTTCTTTTGTAGTTGCGGATGCTTGCGAGAAGGGTTAATCATAAGTGGGAGGCTTTTCCAAGGTGGGGCAACACCCAAGCACCGGTCCACCCACATATCAAATTATCAAAGTAACGAATGAGAATCATATGAGCATGATGAAAACTAGATTGACAGTAATTCCCATGTGTCCTCGGGAGCGCTTTGCATTATATAAGAGTTCGTCCAGGCTTGTACTTTTCTACAAAAAGGATTGGGCCACCTTGCTGCACCTTAGTTACAATTGTTACTTGTTACCCGTTACGAATTATCTTATCAACAAACTATCTGTTACCGATAATTTCAGTGCTTGCAGAGAATACCTTGCTGAAAACCGCTTGTCATTTCCTTCTGCTCCTCGTTGGATTCGATACTCTTACTTATCGAAAGGACTAGATAGATCCCCTATAATTGTGTGTCTTCAAGACTATTTTCTGGCGCCGTTATCGGGGAGTGAAGCGCCTTTGGTAAGTGGAATTTGGTAAGGAAACATTTATATAGTGTGCTGAAATTTACTGTCACTTGCTGCTATGGAAAATAATCCTTTGGGGGCTTTGTTCGGGGTACCTTCACCCGACCGGAAGATCAAAGAGTTGCCCCTAAACCTAGTGAACCTACTGAAAATATTTATTATAAAATTCCTTCGGGTATGATAGAGAAACTGCTAGCTAATCCTTATGCAGGAGATGGAACATTACATCCTGATATGCACCTAATCTATGTGGATGCAGCTTGTGGATTATTTAAGTTTACAGGTTTGCCCGAGGATGGTGTCAAGAAGAAGGTCTTCCCTTTATCTTTGAAGGGAAAGGCATTGACATGGTATAGGCTATGTGATGATATTGGATCATGGAACTACAACCGATTGAAATTGGAATTTCATCACAAGTTTTATCCTATGCATGTGGTTCATTGTGATCAGAATTATATATATAATTTTGGCCTTTTGAAGGAGAAAGTATCGCTCAATCTTGGGGTAGGCTTAATTCAATGTTATATTCATGCCCCAATCATGAGCTCTCAAGAGAAATTATTATTCAGAATTTTTATGTTCGGCTTTCTCGTAATGATCAATTCATGCTCGATACTTCTTGTACTGGTTCTTTTATGAAGAATAATATTGAATTCAAATGGGATTTATTGGAAAGAATTAAACGCAACTCTGAAGATTGGGAACTCGACAAAGGTATTGAGTCAGGTATAAACCTTAAGTTTGATTATGTTAAATCTTTTGTGGATACCGATGCTTTTCGTGAATTTAGCACTAAATATGGATTTGACTCTGAGATAGTAGCTTCTTTCTATGAATCATTTGCTACTCATGTTGAACTCCCTAAAGAGAAGTGGTTTAAATATCATCCTCCCATTGAAGTAAAATTAGTAGAACCTATTAAAGTTGAAGAAGAAACTATTACTTATAATGTTGATCCTATTGTTCCTACTGCTTATATTGAGAAACCACCTTTCCCTGTTAGAATAAAGGAACATGTTGAAGCTTCAACTGTGGTTCGTAAGTTATACTAGAACACCTACACCCCCTGAACAAATTAAAGTTGAACCTAGTATTGCTATGGTTAAAGATCTCTTCGTCGATAATATTGATGGGCATGTTATTTATTTCTGTGATGAAGGTGCTAGAATTGCTAAACACGATATTAAAGATAAAAATAGACCTGTTGTTGGCATGCCTGTTGTTTCTGTTAAAATAGGAGATCATTGTTATCATGGCTTATGTGATGTGGGTGCTAGTGTGAGTGCAATTCCTTTTACCTTATATCAAGAAATTATGAATGATATTGCACCTGAGATAGAAGATATTGATGTTACTATTAAGCTTGCCAATAGAGATACTATATCACCAATTGGGATTGTTAGAGATGTTGAAGTCTTGTGTGGGAAAATAAAATACCTACTGATTTTCTTGTTCTTGGTTCCCCACAAGATGATTTTTGTCCCATTATATTTGGTAGACCTTTCTTGAACACTGTTAATGCTAAGATAGACTGTGAGAAAGAAATTCTTACTGTAAGTTTTGGGGATGTGTCTCATAATTTTAATTTCTCTAAATTTCGTAGACAACCCCATGACAAAGAATTTCCTAGTAAAGATGAAATTATTGGCCTTGCTTCTATTGCCGTGCCTCCTACTAATCCTTTAGAACAATATTTGTAGACCATGAAAATTGTATGTGTATGAATGAAAGAAAGGAATTAGATGAAATATTCTTTAAACAATGGCCTATTTTGAAACACAACTTGCCTGTTGAGATTCTTGGGGATCCTCCTCCACCCAAGGGTGATCCCGTGTTGAGCTTAAACAACTATCTGATACTTTGAAATATGCTTATCTTGATGAAAAGAAGATATATCCTGTTATTATTAGTGCTAACCTTTTAGAGCATGAAGAAGAGAGATTATTGAAAACTCTGAAGAAGCACCGTGCCGCTATTGGATATACTCTTGATGATCTTAAGGGCATTAGTCCCACTCTATGTCAGCACAAAATTAATATGGCTCCTGACGCTAAACTAGTTGTTGATCATCAACGACGGTTTAATCCTAAGATGAAGCAAGTCATAAGAAATGAAATACTAAAGCTTCTGGAGGCAGGTATAATTTATCCTACTGCTGATAGTAGATGGGTGAGTCCCGTTCATTGTGTCCCTAAGAAGGGAGGTATTACTGTTGTTCCTAATGATAAGAATGAATTGATCCCTCAAAGAATTGTTACAGGGTATAGAATGGTAATTGATTTACGCAAATTAAACAAAGCTACTAGAAAAGATCATTACCCTCTACCTTTTATAGATCAAATGCTAGAAAGACTGTCCAAACATACACATTTTTGCTTTCTAGATGGTTATTCTGGTTTCTCTCAAATACCTGTGTCAAAAGAGGATCAATAAAATACTACTTTTACTTGCCCTTTCAATACTTTTGCTTATAGACGTATGCCTTTTGGTTTATTTAATGCACCTGCTACCTTTCAAAGATGTGTGACTACTATATTCTCTGACTTATATGAAAAGATTGTTGAGGTTTTCATGGATGATTTCTTCGTTTACGGAACTTCTTTTGATGATTTCTTAAGAAACCTTTATCGAGTTTTGCAGAGATGTGAAGAAACTAATCTTGTCTTGAATTGGGAGAAGTGCCACTTTATGGTTAGTGAAGGTATTGTCTTGGGGCATAAATTTTATGAAAGAGGTATTGAAGTTGATAAAGCTAAAGTTGATGCTATTGAAAAGATGCCGTGTCCTAAAGATATCAAAGGTATAAGAAGTTTCCTTGGTCATGCAGGTTTCTATAGGAGGTTTATTAAAGATTTCTCTAAAATTTCTAGGCCTCTCACTAATCTCTTGCAAAAATATGTTCCTTTTGTTTTTGATGATGATTGTGTAGAAGCATTTGAAATACTTAAGAAAGCCTTGATTTCTGCACCTATTGTTCAACCACCTGATTGGAATTTACCCTTTGAAATTATGTGTGATGCTAGTGATTATGCTGTTGGTGCTATTCTAGGACAAAGAGTTGATAAGAAGTTGAATGTTATTCATTATGCTAGTAAAACCCTAGACAGTGCCCAGAGAAATTATGCTACTACTGAAAAAGATTTTTTAGCAGTTGTATAAGTTCAGATCTTATGTTGTTGATTCCAAAGTAACTGTTCATACTGATCATGCTGCTATTAAATATCTTATGGAAAAGAAAGATGCTAAACCTAGAGTTATTAGATGGGTTCTCTTGCTACAAGAGTTTGATTCGCATATTATTAATAGAAAGGGAGCTAAGAACCTCGTAGCAGACAACTTGTCTAGGTTAGAAAATGTTCTTGATGACCCACTGCCTATTGATGATAGCTTTCCTGATGAGCAGTTAGTTGTCGTAAATGCTTCTCATAATACTCCATGGTGCTGATTATGCTAATTACATTGTTGCTAAATTTATACCACCTAGTTTCACATACCAGCAAAAGAAAAAGTTTTTCTATGATTTAAGACATTACTTTTGGGATGACCCACACCTTTATAAAGAAGGAGTAGATGGTGTTATTATACGTTGTGTACCTGAGCCTGAACAGGAACAGATCCTACGCAAGTGCCACTCCGAGGCTTACGGAGGACACCACGCTGGAGATAGAACTGCACACAAGGTATTACAATCTGGTTTTTATTGGCCTACCCTCTTCAAGGATGCTCATAAGTATGTATTGTCTTGTGATGAATGCCACATAATTGGTAATATTAGTAGACGTCAGGAAATGCCTATGAACTATTCACTTGTTATCGAACCATTTGATGTTTGGGGCTTTGATTATATGGACCTTTTCCTTCCTCTAATGGGTATACACATATTTTAGTTGCTGTTGATTACTCTACTAAGTGGGTAGAAGCTATTCCAACTAGTAGTGCTGTTCATAACACTTCTATTAAGATGCTTAAAGAAGTTATTTTTCCGAGGTTTGGGGTTCCTAGATATTTAATGACTAATGGTGGTTCACACTTTATTCATGGTGCTTTCCGTAAATTGCTTGCTAAATATGATGTCAACCATAGAATTGCATCTCCATATCATCCTCAGTCTAGTGGTCAAGTAGAATTGAGCAATAGAGAGATTAAATTGATTTTGCAAAAGACTGTTAATAGATCTAGAAAGAATTGGTCTAAGAAACTTGATGATGCATTATGGGCTTATAGAACTGCTTATAAAAACCCTATGCGTATGTCTCCATATAAAATGGTTTATGAAAAAGCATGTCACTTACCTCTCAAACTAGAACATAAAGCTTACTGGGCATTTAAAGAGCTCAACTATGATTTCAAACTTGCCCGTGAAAAGAGGTTATTTGACATTAGCTCACTTGATGAATGGAGAACCCAAGCCTATGAGAATGCCAAGTTGTTTAAAGAAAAAGTTAAAAGACGGCATGACAAAAGGATACAAAAGTGTGAGTTTAATGTAGGTGACCATGTTTTGCTATACAACTCTCGTTTAAGATTTTTGCAGGAAAGCTTCTCTCCAAATGGGAAGGTCCTTACATCATCGAGGAGGCCTATCGTTTAGATGCCATAAAGATCAACAAAGCCGAAGGCACAAATCCGAAGCTGGTAAACGGTCAAAGAATCAAACATTATATCTCAGGTACTCCCATAAATGTTGGGACCAATGTAATTAATACCATAACATCCGAGGTGTACATAAGGGACACTTTCCAGAATGTTTCAGACTTCGAAAAGGAATAGGTATGTGGTACCGTAAGTAAACCGACTCCAAAATGTTTCTAATGGCATTTTTTCTCTGTTTTGGAATATTTAAAAAAATAGGAAAATTAAAAGCAGTCCGAAGAGTGCACGAGGAATCGGCAAGGCAGGGGGCGCGCCCTACCCCTGGGTGCGCCCCTGTACCTTGCCACCACCTCGTGTGCCCTCCAGACTCTGTTTTCTTGCACAATACTTCTTTTGGTCGGTAAAAATTCATTATATAATCTCCTGAAGGTTTTGACCACGGTACCGCGGCAATATCTCATGTTTTCTTTTGAGCTGTTTTTTGTCAGAGTTTTGAAGGCCGTGCATCATGTCTTCCCTCTCCTCCAACAATGGGGACGACGATGCTTGGTTGATGAAGATACAGATGAAGAGAGAAGAACTTGGGGAGAACAAAGGGGCTGATAAGATCAAGAAGGTCGCGGGAGATCTAGTTTCGGCAGCAGAAGAAGAAGACATCCTTCAACCATATTACAATCATCTTACACCTACTGAAATTGAAGCTTTTAGAATCATTGAAACGGTTCGTGTGCAAAATAAATATCTCACTCGTGAAAATATTCTGTTTCAAGAGCATATCATCGCCCGCCAGAGCATCATTAGTAGACTGGAGTACCTCCTGAGCTTGAAGTGTGACACTACATCATCAACAACTCCATCATCACCACCTCCGAAGAAAGAGGCATAACTACATGGGTATGGGCACTCCCCTTGGCAACTTCCAAGCTTGGGGGAGGTGCCCCGGTATCGTATCATCATCACACCTTTACCTTTATTGTTTTTCTTACTTCGATCCTTTTGGTTATATCTTGGTCAAATAGAATAAAGTTTTTAGTATGATCTAGCTTTGAGTTTTGTTTTGATATCTATCTATGTAATCGAGTCCGTGAGTTCTATATGATAAAGAGTAGTTTTGAGTTGAGGGCTTTGCTTTCTTGCTATGATCTTGAGGGAATAAAATAAGAGAAAGAATAAAAAGAAATAAAAAGATCATATAATGATCTTATGGAGAGTGATGACTTCACATATAAAGAGTGTGATGAATAAAATTTGTTGAGAGTTGACAAAGATAGTTTTAGTCATTGATGCAATTATTAGGAAGTAATAAAGAAAGAGAGGTTTTACATATAAATATACTATCTTGGACATCTTTTGTAATTGTGAGCACTCATTAAAATATGACATGCCAAAAAGTTGATGTTGGACAAGGAAGACAACATAATGGGTTATGTTTTCTTATATCCGAATAGAAGTTATATTGTCATGGATCCTCCAACATGTTGAGCTTGATTTTCCCTCTTATGCTAGCCAAATCCTTTGCACCAAATAGAGATACTACTTGTGCATCCAAACATCCCTTAACCTAGTTTTTCCATGAGAGTCCACCATACCTACCTATGGATTGAGTAAGATCCTTCAAGTTAGTTGTCATCGGTGCAAGCAATAAAAATTGCTCTCTAAATATGTACGATCTATTAGTGTGAAGAAAATAATCTTTATACAAACTTGTGATATGGAAGAAATAAAAGCGATGGACTGCATAATAAAGTTCTTTATCACAAGCGGCAATATAAAGTGATGTTCTTTTGCATTAAGATTTTGTGCATCCAACCATAAAAGCGCATGACAACCTCTACTTCCCTTTGCGAAGAGCCTATCTTTTACTTTTATCTTCTACCCTTATACAAGAGTCATAGTGATTCTTCACCTTTCCATTTTACACTTTTTTCCTTTTGGCAAGCACTATGTGTTGGAGAAAGATCCATATATATATATATATATATATATATATATATATCCACTCGGATGTAGGTTACCATAAAGTATTATTGTTGACATTACCCTTGAGGTAAAAGGTTGGGAGGCGAAACTATAAGCCCCTATCTTTCTCTGTGTCCGACTGAGGCTTTGAACCCATAAGTATCGCGTGAGTGTTAGCAATTGTGAAAGACTAAATGATAGTTGAGTATGTGGACTTGCTGAAAAGCTCTTAAATTGACTCTTTCTGATGTTATGATAAATTGCAATTGTTTCAATGACTGAGATCATAGTTTGTTAGTTTTCAATGAAGTTTTTGATTCATACTTTACACTACTAGGGAAAACCTTATACACAGAATCTTAGCAGCAGCGTGGTTTAAAAACAAATGCTACTGCTAATTAGCAGTAGTGAGCTTCACGAAACCACGCTACTAATAGCCCAGTAGCAGTAGCGCTCTAGGTGAAACAAGCGCTACTACTATAATTGCCACGGCGTTGCCTCCAGGCTAGATATAGTAGTAGCGCCCTTCTTATGGACGCGCTACTGCTAAAGTAGTTAGTAGTAGCGTTTTTCTTCAAAAGTCGCTGCTGCTAAGTATCACCCCCTTGCAACTAATTAAGTTTAGTCCCATACTGCTAAGCGAACAAGGTGTTTACCACCTTAAATATGTTACTTCTCAAACTATCTCGAGCACTTGGTCTTCATTGAACTATATGTGTAGGATTTGTGGATGCAATATGAATCCTCGCCTGTGCCTATACAGGTACAATGAGGATTCATGTTGACTATTTAGATTCTACACAAAAGGATCAACGATGACCAATGTATATTTTTGATGTTTTTAAATGCTTAGACTTAGCAGTAGCGTTTTTTAGGACAAAGCGCTACTGATATTGGGCTTAGCAGTAGTACGCTCCCTGTACCCGCGCTACTGCTAAAGCAAAACAAAACACGCGGCCCGGCCGGCCCCCCGCACGCTAATCTCTCAATCGTCCCCCTCCGCCTCACGACGGCAGCTGCGGTTAGGGTTTCTCCTCCGCCACCGCTGCCGCAGGTAATGCTCCTCCCCCTCTCACCGCCCCTCCGCTGCTCCTCCACCCTCTCGCCACCCACTCTGTCACTACCCGCGAGCTTTGGCCGGGCGCCTTTGGCCGACCGCCCTCGATCCCCTCGTCGGCCACTGTCGTCGCCCCATCTAGTAGGAAAGTCACCGGCCTTCCCCTCGTCAGCACCCCCGACCGAGGTCACCATGCCATCCCCCCTCCTCGACAGCACCCCCCGAGGGTTGCCCTACCTAGATGCAGCGAGGGCTTACGAATTTCATATGGATAACTAGATGCTTTTGTTTTTCTGTAATAAGTTAATTTTTTGCAAAATGTAGGTGCCAATCACTACAAAAAAAATACACTTCCGTGATGATACGTGTTTGTCACAGTAGGTCACGTTTTCTGTCATGCATGTACATCCATGACAAATTTATGACAGAATCAAGATAGTCATACCTGTGCTGTCGTAGAAGTGTTCCATGACATTACCAAAATTATCATCACGGAAGTGTCCACTTCCATGACGATAAATCGCGCGTCAGAGAAGTGCTTTTGTCAAGGGTGACCGACATGTGGCATCCACTGTAACGGAACGCCGTTAAGCTATTGGGTCCGGTTTTGGATCCGATAACCCGTTAACACCCCGGACCAATGGGGATTTTCCACGTCTAAAATTCTGATTGGTTGACGGAAACACGTGTCAGCTCCGCGTTGGCACAGGTGTCACTCATCCAATGGGCGAGATGCGCCTATGATATGCTGACACGTGGACCGGCCCAAAAGTGGCCCATAAAGTTTAAATGGGCTGGCCCAACTAAGGCCCACAAGATTTTGTGGTCTATAATGGGCCAGCCCAGCAAAAGGCCCATGAGATTTTTCATATCATAATGGGCCGACCCAGCTAAAGGCCCATGAGATTTTGCCGGCCATAATGGGCTGGCCCAACTAAAGGCCCGCGAGATTTTGCGGACCATAATGGGCCGGCCCAGATAAAGGCCCAACATTCTTAGTTAAGGCCCGTACGGCTAGTGTCAAATCTGCCCGTCAATGGCCTGTCCTAAACTTGTCATCATCGCGGCCCATGATCACTTCTGGCCCGTTAACAGTCCGCTAAGTATATGGGCCGAATTACGGCCCGGTGTATTTCCGGCCTGTTAAAGGTCTTGCTTCATTTTGGCCCATTTACAGGCCATTGAAACTTTCAGCCCATAAACGACCGTGAAGGATTTGGGTCATATTCGGCCATGTCTGACATTCGGCCTGTTAGCGGCCCACTATAGATTTGGGCCACTTTCGGCCTGTTAACGTCGGACGAAATCCATGGGCCATATGTGGCCCAACGTCACATCGGGCCCATTAACGGCCCATATAAAAATGACGATAATGTAGCCCGACCGAACTTCCGGCCCGTTAAAGGCCCGTGTATTAGGTCGGCGCATTTACGACCCAATCTCACTTTCGGTCTTTTAAAGCCCATGTTTTTTATGGGCTCGAGATATTTACACCTGTAAACGACCTATTGTTACTGAGGGCCCAAATTATGTTTAGGCCTGTTAAAGGCCCACTATGGGCACAGGCCTACCAGAAAAATATGAAATCTTATGCTGATTTAGGCCCAGATATTTTTAGTGGGCTACATGCAAATTTCGGCCCATAATCGTTTTTAGCCCAATTGGAATGGGCCCGACGAATGTTGGCATGTTGGGCTCCTACGAAGCTTTCGGCCGAATACATTACTAAGATAAACCTACACTATACAAAAATAGCGTCGTAATTATTGCAGCCTTTGGTAGCAGCATAAATGTTGTATCACAACAAAAGGCCTGTTGGCATAAACTTTACAATCCTTGCAGATAAAAGCACCATCAGATGTATAGAAGCACAAATCATTTGACCTGAGTGCTAATGTTTCAGGCTGTAGAATCTGATGGACTAGCACGATATTCACCTTTTTTCCGCCATTGCTCTTGAACAATGAAGCGAATGTCTGATAGTCTGGTTTCAAAACCATTCATATCTTGACAACATTTGTCAACCACTATTCTTGTTTCCAAAATGACGTCCATTAGGGATTGGACTTGTGTCTGGAGCACAGATATATCACTCTGTGTAGCAGGAAGATTTTGTTCAGTAGGCGAGTTGGACGAGGTTACCTTGACAACCAACCCAGAATTACGCAGGAAGGTGCTTTTTGCACTGTTAGTGGAGAGATACTGACGCACTGCAGCAAGAGGTGACATTGTGCCTGTGGTAGCCTCGTCACCTTCAGGTGGTTGTGGCTGTTCAATCATTTTTTCCATAGCTTCCTGAAAGTTTGAACTTGTAGATTAGTGTACCAGATAAGTTACTAATGAGACAAAAACAAACAAAGTAGGTTACACGTTTATACATAACTTATTTTGGTGAACTATTGTAATACATTAGCATGTATTGTAGTGCCAACTACATAAATAAAATCACTTTCGGAACATATGTCCATGTAGCATGCCTACTGTATTGTCTATTTCCTCACATTCGTTGACATCTAAGGATAAAGAGACATGGTTTAAAGTAGGATGAACATAGTATGACATCATTCATATCATGTGCAAACAGATATAAAACAAACATGCTATTTTATCATTGTGTGCGCACGTGAACATAACAACTAGAATACAGATCAAGACCAAAAGAATATCCTTCATCTTTTTTAAACCATGTAAGGTGAAATGATACGTTAAGACAACTGTGTATAAAAGTGACAGAGTAACTGACATTGGCTGCAAACCAAGTAGTTAAATGAACACATCACCGTACCAATCAGTTCAAAGGCAGGAGGAGTAAGGACTTACAACAGCGGCTTGAACTGGTGTGCTCATGCCCTTCATCTTGCAGGTGTGGCAATCCTTGAAGATTTGCACTGCATTCGGTTTAGGTTCTTTTTGGTCCGCGCAGGCTTTCCTCTGTATTTGGAACAAGTCAATATAGATACGATAATATGGCACAGAAAAAAGAAGGAAGTAGCAGCTATTTACAAGAGCCTCGCAGTGTGCAATATAGCTACGAGATCCTGTTGTCTGTTGGAATTTCACTTTAGAACGGTTGGTCTTGTTCTTCAAACAGTTAGCCTAGAAGAAGATACACTTGTAAGGCACATACATAAATACAAGTTCAATATGTGGTCTGATCAAATACATATAGCCTACCTGATACTTTGGATCAGACCAGTGTTTAACGAGGGTTGTCCAGTCTTCATCTGTAATATATTCCACTAGAGATGTTTGGGCGATTTCATTGTTAGCCTTGCCTTCAAAGTGAGATTTTCTAAGGTGGTGCCGATACTGTCGCAGAGCAGACTGAAAAACATGAGTGCATGCTTGTTTAGTTGCATCATCTTTCGGATCCAACTTGAACCTCATCTGTTAGAAAAGAATGTGAGTCTTATTAGGAGGAAGCTAGAAAGTATGGGACAGAGCAAGACAATATTACTAATTGCGATGAATAACATTACTTACGGATAAATGGTCAAGGAAGGTGTTAAACTGGGTATTGTCTTTCTCATTCCTGTACTGGATCCACGTTGGGAGGATACGTGCATGACACCTAACGGCACCGGTTGCCTCTGATACTAACTTGGCTGAATCTATAGCATCATGTGGCCTTTTTAAACCCGCCTCAAAATGGATCTCCATTCTTCCTCCTTTAGATTTTGTTAATCTGTCAAGCATTATCCCTGATGTCTGTTTCCGCTTGCGTCGTGGTGCTAGTTCAACAACGAATATGGAAAGTGTTAGTGTACATCAAACTGTGAGAGTACATATAAAGGAGCATGCAACTGCAACTTGACTCGGTCAGGTACCGTCTTGGTGTGATGCTCATGAGGTTCATCTAATCTTGCCAAGTCCTGTTGTCTCAGCAGTGTTTCGGAAGTAGTGTTAGGTGTGAAGGCAGCTTGGGAACTGGCCAGTTCTGGAGAAAACGAACGAGTAACTCGTTGAGATGCTGGTACAGTTGAAGCGGATGCTGCAGCTGGTGGAGTAGGTGATACTGTGTTTGTAGATTTAGCCGGTGGACTTGGACCTTCTACTGCACTATAAGTACCAGCAGAATCTGGACGGCCGATCCTTTTCCGTTTCACTCGACGAGTAACACCACTCCCTACTATATTATTTTCCTTGCTCTTTTTTGACTTTGCCATGTCAAGCCGTACCCACAACACAAAAGAATAAAATCGCTCTTCAGAACTCATTGATGCATGATACAGACAAGCAATACTTTGATGTAAGACAACTGTATGAGGATGGAATATGTAAGAAAAACAGGACGGCATGACATATTCACAGCTATGATGTGTAAACTAAGCAGAAGGATTTTCAAGAAAATAGAAGTGATGCAAGCTAGACACCATATGAAAGATGCAACCAATATTACTGTACCAAGTTAAAAGTGTCTTGTCATAAGTGGCAATTCAAAAAATTAGAAGCAGTACAACATAGAAATCAATGCAAGATGCAACCACTATCAAACTGCCATGTTAAAAGTGTCCAATCATGAGTGACTAATGCGGGATACACAACAGCAGTACTTTGATGTAAGAACATGGTATGATAGATAGATGCAATGTATTCTAGACACAGAACGCCATGTCATATGCACATGTATAACGTATGAACTCAGCAGGTGCAATTTAATCAAAATAGAAGAAATAGAGGCTAGAAAACATATGCAACATGAAACCAATTATCACACTGTCAACTTAAAGCAAGCACCTGCGATGGTGGAGTACGGGAGATGAACTCATCATGTAGACTTGGGACTTCAACTTCATTAGCATTAGAAGTGGCAAATCTAGAGAGTCTCTGTTTGCATTGGTGCGGAGGACCACCAACATCCCCTAACTTACTCTTTTCCTTCCTATTTTCTGATATTGCCTTATGAAGTCAAAACCACAAGAAGATGAATAAAATTAGCTCTGCATAACTGGTTGATGCGTGATACAGACGAACACTACTTTGATGTAAGGCAAGCGCAGGATAGGAAGATGGAATATATACAAGAAAAGACAGCGTTTCATATTCACACGTACGATAGGAGGATGGAATATGTATGAAAAAACAGTAAGCGGAAGGCATTTCAACATAATTAGAAGAAATGAAAGCTAGGCACCATATGAACATGCAACCCAATATCACTCTATCAGGTAAAAAGTGTCTCATCGTAAGTGCCATTTCAAGAAATTAGAAGCAGTACAAGCTAGAAGACAATGCAAGATACAGCCTACATCACAGTCCCAAGTTAATTGTGTCTTATGGGTAAGTGATCGTTGCAGGTATAAGTTGTAAGCTACGCAGATGCAATTCAACATAATCAGAAGCAATACAAACTAGACATCATACGGAAAACGTAACCACATATAACAGTTCCAAGTTAGAGCAAGCACCTGTGATGGTGGAGTAGGGGAGATGTGCTCATCATGTACACGTATGTTCTAGAAACAGGAACACGTGTCATATTCACAGGCATTATGTGTAAAGTAAGCAGATGCAATTCAACAAAGTTAGAAGCAATACAAGCTAGACATCATACGCAACATGCAACCACATATAATAGTGCCAAGTTAGAGCACGCACCTGTAATGGTGGAGTAGGGGAGATGTGCTCATCATCTACACAACTACGTTGACTGTCTAGCCTTGCGTTGTCTTGCGAATCTTGTTGGGAGGATGGCGGAGTAGAATCTGTAGAGAACCTCCGTTTCAGTTGCTTGGAAGGACCACCATCATCCAATGCCTTGCCAATTTCCTTCAGCTTTATTGATTTTGCATTGTGAGGTCAAACCGACAAGAAAAAGGAATATAATTCACTCTTCAGAACTCATTCATGCATGATACTGACGAACACTACTCTAATGAAAGGCAAAGTCATGATACGAGGATGGAATATGTACGAAAAAATGGACGACTTGACATATTCACACCTATGATGTTGGTAACTAAGCAGAAGGCACTTCAACAAATTAGAAACACTGCAAACTAGACACCATATGAAAGGTGCAATCAATATCACTCTGCCAAGTTAAAACTGTCTTGTCATAGGTGGCGTTCATCAAACTAGAAGCAATACATGCTATAAATCATATTCAAGACGCAAACCAATATCACACTGCCAACTTAAAGGTGTTCCATCATAAGTGACTGATGCAGGATACACAAGAAGAGTAGTTTCATGTAAAGAACATGGTGTGATAGACAGATATAGTATGTACCAAAAACAGGAAAGCGTGTCATATTCACACATATCATGCGTAAGCTAAGCAGATGCAGTTTACACTAATTAGGAGCAATACAAGCTAGACACCATATGCAACATGCAACTAGATATCACACTGCCAAGTTAGAGCAAGCACCTTGGATGGTGGAGTAGGGGAGCGGAGACTTGGACCTTGTAATGCACTATCAGTACAAGGAGAATCGGTATAGATGCTCCGTTTACGTTGCTGCAGAGGACCACCATCATCCCCTTCCTTACTCTTTCCCTTCCTATTTCATGATTTTGCCTTGGCAAGTCAAACCGACGAGAAAAAAGAATAAAATTTGCTCTTCAGAACTCATTGATGCATTATACTGACGAACACTACTATGATGAAAGGCAAAGTCATGATACGAGGATGGAATATGTATGAAAAAATGGACAGCTTCACATATTCACACCTATGATGTGGTAACTAAGCAGAAGGCACTTGAATAAATTAGAAGCACTGCAATCTAGACACCATATGAAAGGTGCAATCAATATCACTCTGCCAAGTTAAAACTGTCTCGTCATAGGTGGCGTTCATCAAACTAGAAGCAATACATGCTAGAAATCATATTCAAGACGCAAACCAATATCACACTGCCAACTTAAAGGTGTTCCATCATAAGTGACTGATGCAGGATACACAAGAAGAGTAGTTTCATGTAAGAACATGGTGTGATAGACAGATATAGTATGTACCAAAAACAGGAAAGCGTGTCATATTCACACGTATCATGTGTAAGCTAAGCAGATGAGTTTACACTAATTAGGAGCAATACAAGCTAGACACCATATGCAACATGCAACTAGATATCACACTGCCAAGTTAGAGCAAGCACCTTGGATGGTGGAGTAGGGGAGCGGAGACTTGGACCTTGTAATGCACTATTAGTAGAAGGAGAATCGGTACAAATGCTCCGTTTACGTTGCTGCAGAGGACCACCATCATCGCCTTCCTTACTCTTTTCCTTCCTCTTTCTTGATTTTGCCTTGTCAAGTCAAACCAACAAGAAAAAGGAATAAAATTTGCTCTTCAGAACTCATTGATGCATGATACTGACGAACACTACTCTGATGAAATGCAAAGTCATGATACGAGGATGGAATATGTACGAAAAATGGACGGCTTGACATATTCACACCTATGATGTGGTAACTAAGCAGAAGGCACTTCAACAAATTAGAAGCACTGCAAACTAGACACCATATTAAAGGTGCAATCAATATCACTCTGCCAAGTTAAAATTGTCTCGTCATAGGCGGCGTTCATCAAACTAGAAGCAATACATGCTAGAAATCATATTCAAGACGCAAACCAATATCACACTGCCAACTTAAAGGTGTTCCATCATAAGTGACTGATGCAGGATACACAAGAAGAGTAGTTTCATGTAAAGAACATGGTGTGATAGACAGATATAGTATGTACCAAAAACAGGAAAGCGTGTCATATTCACACGTATCATGTGTAAGCTAAGCAGATGCAGTTTACACTAATTAGGAGCAATACAAGCTAGACACCATATGCAACATGCAACCAGATATCACACTGCCAAGTTAGAGCAATCACCTTGGATGGTGGAGTAGGGGAGCGGAGACTTGGACCTTGTAATGCACTATCAGTACAAGGAGAATCGGTACAGATGCTCCGTTTACGTTGCTGCAGAGGACCACCATCATCGCCTTCCTTACTCTTTTCCTTCCTCTTTCTTGATTTTGCCTTGTCAAGTCAAACCGACAAGAAAAAGGAATAAAATTTGCTCTTCAGAACTCACTGATGCATGATACTGACGAACACTACTCTGATGAAAGGCAAAGTCATGATACGAGGATGGAATATGTAAGAAAAATGGACGGCTTGACATATTCACACCTATGATGTGGTAACTAAGTAGAAGGTACTTCAAAAAATTAGAAGCACTGCAAACTAGACACCATATGAAAGGTGCAATCAATATCACTCTACCAAGTTAAAACTGTCTCGTCATAGGTGGCGTTCATCAAACTAGAAGCAATACATGCTAGAAATCATATTCAAGACGCAAACCAATATCACACTGCCATCTTAAAGGTGTTCCGTCATAAGTGACTGATGCAGGATACACAAGAAGAGTAGTTTCATGTAAGAACATGGTGTGATAGACAGATATAGTATGTACCAAAAACAGGAAAACGTGTCATATTCACACGTATCATGTGTAAGCTAAGCAGATGCAGTTTACACTAATTAGGAACAATACAAGCTAGACACCATATGCAACATGCAACCAGATATCACACTGCCAAGTTAGAGCAAGCACCTTGGATGGTGGAGTAGGGGAGCGAAGACTTGGACCTTGTAATGCACTATCAGTACAAGGAGAATCGGTACAGATGCTCCGTTTACATTGCTGCAGAGGACCACCATGATCGCCTTCCTTACTCTTTTCCTTCCTCTTTCTTGATTTTACCCTGTCAAGTCAAACCCACAAGAAAAAGGAATAAAATTTGCTCTTCAGAACTCATTGGTGCATGATACTGACGAACACTACTTTCATGTAAGGCAGCCGCATGATAGGAGGATGGAATATGTATGAAAAACAGGATGGCGTGACATATTGACATGTATGATGTATAAAGTGTAAACTAAGCACAAGGTGCTTGAACATGTTAGAATCAATGCAAGCTAGAAACCATATGAAAGATGAAACCAATATCACTCTGCCAAATTAAAAGGGTGCCCTAACAAATGTATTTGACCAAATTAGAAGCAATACATGGCAACAGGCTAGAAATAATATGCAATATGCAACGAATAAAGGTGACTCATCGTAAGTGATTGATGCAGGATACAGAAGAGAGGTAGTTTCATGTAAGAACAAGGTTAACACATAGATGTAGTGTGTACCAAAAATAGGAAGGCATGTCATATTGACAGGTATAATGTGTAAACTAAGCAGATGCAATTTACCCTAATTAGAAGCATTACAAGCTAGACACCATATGCAACATGCAACCACATATCACACTGTGAAGTTAGAGCAAGCACCTGTGATGGTGGTGTGGGGTAATTGCGGTCATCAACTAGAGAGCTACGTTGACTATCTTCATTTAGCCTTGCTGTTTCTTGAGAATCATGTGGGGAGGATGACACTGCACTCTTTAAACGAGTATGTCGTCTCACAGTAACCCACCCGGGTGACTGTCTCATCATAAGTGATCGACGAGGGATACAAAATAACATTAGTTTGATGTACGAACATGGTTAATAGACATATGTAGTATGTATCAAAAACAGGAAGGCATGTCATTATGAAAGGTATAATCTGTAAAGTAAGCAGATGCAATTTAACCAAATTGGAAACAATACAAGCTAGACACCATATGCAACATGCAACCACATTTGACAGCGCGAAGTTAAAGCAAGCACCTGGGATGGTTGTGTGTGGCAATTGAGATCATCAACTGCAGAGCTACGTTTACTGTCTCCAACTGCTGACACTGCATCCTTTAGAGCGCTAAAACGCTTAGTGCTTATCTTCGAATTACACTGGAGCGACTTCTGTCTTTTCTTTTCAGCATTCATCAACACTGAGTCAGACTCTGAAATACCCATGCATAAAGAAACAATAGTGTGAGTATGGGTGAAGTGTGTGCACAATTAGTACAGTGTAAAGGTAGCAGATAGCAGGTTGGTGAGAAATAAATGACGGGAGACATATGATAGCTCTACAACATGCATGGCACACTAAATTACTACAGGATTCTATGAAAATAACATTCAACTGAAAACAAATAGGTCAGTCCATTTTTTCTGCACCGTCCAATGTACAAAGAACGGGCAGATCGCCTTCATCTACCTCCAGCTAGTCAGTGTTGACAATCTTCCTCGAAACGGCAGCGACCACCGGCCCAGTCCCCTGCCTGCGCCCTCCCCTCGACCTCACCGCACCGCCGTGCTTGGCACCGCCCCCCGGCAATCCATTCAAGCCCCGCCGACCTCCAGTTCGGGCGCAAGCAGCTCCTGCACCCCACACCCCTATGATAGACACCTATGCGCCGCTTCCCCGACGAACTGGCGGACTAGGTGCTCCGCGCGCCTAAGTGGGTGCTGCTTCTTTTAATTGCGGTTCGACTGACCCTGAATTGAAATCCAAGCGGGCTACTGACCTCTAGCAAAGGTGAAATAGTAAAGGGAGGAAACCTTGTGCATTTAGTATCACGAAGAAGATGCAGTAAGAAGCGCTCAACTAGTTTCTTTCGTGGGATGAATACGGTGCGAGCAGAGACGTAATGTTTGCACGAATAAGGGAAGAGGAGTACCTCTTTCTACTGGCAGTGTTGTGTCCTCCTTCTGTTTTTTCAACGATCTTCTTGTGGTTTGCTGGAAACGAGAAGTTGTGGAGGACGGTGCAGCCTTGGCCGAACCCATGGCCAAGTTGTTGAGTGTGGTGCGGTGGCCGTCTGTCGGCGGCGGGGAAGCAGATCCGAGGCGGCAAACGACGGCGTAGCGGGAACAGCTCCGGTGCGGTGGACGGTTGCGATAGTGGAGCGGCAGCAGTGAGGCGCAGGACGGCATGGTCGGAGTAGTTCTGGTACGGCGCACGTCGGCGTCGGCGTCGTGGAGGCAGCTCTACATCGGCTTCAGCTGCTAAGTCATTGAGGGCGTTGCGGTTCCGGTTGCGTTGGACGACGACGTCGGGGTACCGGCTCCGGCGTGATGGAGGAGGGCGGTGGTGGATTGGGCGCTATGGGGTGGAGGACAGAGGAGGCTGGGGTTTCGCGGCTGGTGGAGACGGTGTTTTGGCACCCACGAAGTATGAATGGGGAAACGGAGGGAGGCGGGGAACTAAGGGGGAACAATGTTTCGGTTTGGAACGTGCTTGTTTGAAATTTGGGGAAAGTTACAAACTTTGCCACCATCTAAAATTTCGGACATATTGCGGGTTGGGGGTAGGACAGTAATCTCAGGTGTCCCAAATGTGGGCGGGATAGATTTCGGCCGAGCGCATGGTTGTTTAGGCGCCCACGGCGTATGAATGCTTCTCGGAGGCGGTTGAGACTGGCATCTTGGTGAAGTTACAAACCTACCCCGATTTAGACCTTTGGACATCGGGCCGATAGGCTACGTGGGCCAGAGTCAGGACAGTAATTTCCTACCACCAAACATTAGTCTCGCGCGGTTTCGGGTGACCAGAGGCCTATTTGGCGCTTCGTTCAGTATTTGGGAGTAGAAGCATTAACGTTTTCGATTCTCTTGAATTGAACATTCAGGATTTGTCAAACTTCACAAATATTTACTCTTGAAAATCCTAAAGCTACGATTATTTTGGAATGGAGGTGGTACATTTGAATATACATTGTACACGAGTATATATTAAAAAATATGCAACTTACCTCAGTTCATGCATGGTTCCAGATATAACCTCCTTGGTTGCAAAAAAAAGTTAGACATGCATATGAATATATATAGCATGTTCAAACGCACAACAAAGATTGGTGCCCCCTTTTACATCTAATTTACAAATGCCATTATCTCGGGTTCAAATAGATGAATGCACTTCCTATGAATTCGAATCTTTGAAACCCCCTTTATGTTGAATTCGACATGTATTCTATTTCGTAACTAGCAATTTGGAATGTATCCATGCAAGTGACAAATGTATAAAGTGCTTCACACTAACAACATGGAGTGCACTAATTAATGTTTATATATGAATTGCAAAAGCATCCATTGCCTGTATTTCAAACCGCTCTCACTCTATGGATCGATAATATGAAATAAACACATGCACATGCTAGAATTCAATAGAGTATGGGTGTCTGATAGACCGATTTTCGTCCATACGCAATGCAAAATTCATGATCTCATCCAAAAATAATAATGCCATTTATATTTTAATTTAATGCGTAGAACCGCCTTTTACACGTAAATGCACTATGCCTCGGCCCGTTCTCACAAACGCGCTATATATCTCTCTATCTACCACATAAGTGCACACACTTTATATGCATCGGCATTTCTATTTCACACATGCTCACAATCTCTCTCGGGGTGTCGGGGAGTCTCACGCACATGCTCTCTCTGTATCTCTCTCTCTCTCTTTCTGACTACTATGTACCACTCTTTTCACTAATCTCAGTTGGAAAACACTATTTCTCTCACATGCATATATACACACGCACGGTCTCTACTAGCCCTCTATAAGCACATATATGTGCCTACGTGTCTCCCGCACGCACATTATCTTTAGGCCTCTCTCGCACACATTGCCCCCCCAGACACACCTCTCTCTTAGTAGTTGGCAGATATGATTCCATCATATCATTCGGTAGGATATCCCTGACTGTTAGGCTAGATGGTAATACGAGGCAAAGTTTTACCCTAGTTCGGACCCTTGCAGTTGAGGGAAAAGCCTACTCCTGGTACTGTATATTAGTGATAGGGGTGTGTACAAAGTACATGTGAATACCAGGCATTGTGCGTGTGTGTATACTATCGACGAACTAGCCCCCAAGGTTCTATAACATACTGGGGGCCTAGGGTTACAAATCATATCTAGTCGGCTTATCACCAGTGGGGATAGAGTCCTCCGCGACTCTGGTAGCTAGCTTCGTGTTGTACGCCGAGTCCTCCACATGGGTCTTCGTATAACACGTCTCGATCCAACCTATGTGGCACAGGATGGAACCGACCCATGAGTCCTCATGTTGACCCACCGCAACTAGAAATGATGTGCCCACCACACCACACACGCAATCGGCCACTAAGAAAATAAGCATATACAATAGTACAATGTTATACATGAAAGTTAATTGCATGGTGCATCCAAAAATATTTGTTCTGCATTGTGAATGTTTATATATTCTCCTAAAATATTAGTCACGGGAAAGAGAAACGAAGGGCATATCTCTCCTTGTCTCCACCGGACATCCCCTCTTTCTACACCACTTTCACGTACGCACACAAACTATCTCTCGGCCCTCTAAAAGTATGCATGCCCATGACATGTTCACGCATGACGGTCACTGCATTTCAAGCTAAAGCACTATACGGTCACTGGAATTCAGAATATGCTCATTACGGTCACCGTATATATTCTCGTGGTGATCATACGGTATCTAGCTCACGATACGTCTCCGTATTTTCTTGATGACACTGACGGACTTTGCATTTGATGCGTGCTCCGTATTTTGTTGACGACACTTACGGTCATTGTATTTGAAGGGAAAGCATGATATGGTCACTGGACTTCAGAATAAGCTCATCACGGTCACCACATACATTTTGTCGTGCTAACCAACATGTGGTTGGATGGTTAGGAGGACAGTGGTTTCTCGAGCCCACCAGGGTTAAAGTCCAGGTGCTCGCATTTATCTTGGGTTAATTTCAGTATTTTCCGGCGATGTGCGTTCAGTGGGAGGAGACGTTCCACTCGACTACGAGGCACCTATGGTGACTTTGTAAAATCTCAAGATCATATGCTGGCCCACTCTCTCGAAGGTGCTCATAGGGGTAGGGTCTGCGTGTGTGCGCCTATAGCGGTTTTGTGCTTGCGCGTATATATGAGCCCTTGTGTCTGTACCGTGTTAAAAAATACATGTCATGATTATACGGTCACTGGCTCACCCGTACAACTCCGTATTTTGTTGATGACACAATCAATTGACCAGTCAAACGTTCCATGTGGCGCAACTAGTGTTGCACCATCGGGGCGCGTAACCGTGGGGCCCACCTGTCAGCCCGTATATGAAAGAAAGAAATGGTAGTTTGAGTCTGTATTGTGTTAATAAAATACATTTTAGGGTGATCATACGGTCACTGGCTCACCATACAGCTCCGTAATTTGTTGATGATACGATCAATTGACCAGTCAAACGGTCCACATTCAGCAGTGCACATTACCATAGGGCCCACCTGTCAGTGCGTACATGAAGGACATAAATGGTAATAAATTAGTGGTTGGTGGGTACTCGAAGTCGTGAGACCTCTGGTTGGCAGTTGCCGGCGGTGGGGGGGCGCGTTGATTGGGCAGTGGGGTGGGGATTGCCGGAGAAAAAGCTCGGCGCGGGGGGGCCTAGAGGGATGGCCGGTGCGCGGCGGACCGGCGGTGAGGAGTGGTTTCGGGGCGGGCGGGGCGGCGCGGGCCGGCTTTTCGGCCGGTCGTGGCTGGGGGCTCAGGGGGGTGGAGTTTGATGATAAACTGCAGGCCCTTGATTTCGTATCCAACGGCTGGAAAATCTAATGACCAGAGATGAAAAAGTCAGTCGACTGACGTGTAGCCTCACCCCGCACTTACACATGCACGCACGCAAGACACGCACGCATGCAGGTGTGCAACACTGACACGTACACATAACGAACACACGCACGCATGCAGGCGTGCAACACTAACGCGTACACATGCACTCACGAACACACGCACGTCCGCACACATGCATGCAACACTGAAATGTACCCTTGCACGCACGCAACACTCGCACGCCTGCATGCACACATCACACGACGCAAGACACACGCTCAACCTATACGTGCATGCACCCTTTGTTAAGGACATGGATTGTTACGGATATTAATCAATCTTATCTGTGATAAGCAGAACATTGATGTTTGTAGCGGTCTTTATGAATCACAACGTATCGAACGGGCTATCAACATAGTAGGCTTATCTACATGAAAAGGATGACATCACACTAAATGAACAATCATCGGTTTATGAAATGCCCGCTTCTGACTGCCCTGGCCCACCAAAGGTTCCTCTGCTGTGCGCTGCCTGCGTTGGGTCACTGACATGCAGGCCATGTACCCAAAGAGCCCACACATCAGTGGAAGAACGGCGCGCTGTCCTACGTCAGAGTCGAGGGCGCCACTCGTTGCACGCCCGGTTGAACACGCTTCGTTGCCGCATTCAAACGCCTCCAATAAACCCGCCTATCGTGGTTTTGTCACAGCAGATGTCCTAAGGAAAGGACTTAGTCATGGAGCCATCACGCGGGTTAGCTTAAAAGGGTTAAAGCGGACAAGGGACACAGAGAGTTTATACTAGTTCGGCCCCTTGCGGTGAAGGTAAAAGCCTAATCCAGTTGTTGTGGAATTGCTAGGGTTTCGATGACCAGGGAGCGAATACGCTTTGCCTGAGTCTCAAGTTGTTGTCTCTTGTCTTAAGCCGCCGCCGGGTCGTCCCCTTATATACATGGGTTGACGCCCGTCGGTTTACAGAATCCCGAGGCCGGCTCATAAACGTGTCTGGCTCGGTCTCTTCTCTTTCTATCTTACAACACAAGTTTACATATCAATGCCGGTTTATGTCTACAGGCCTTAAACCGGCTTTGGGACCTGGGCCTTCATAAAGCGTCACCGTCTTTGTCTTCATGGGCTTCAGATATAGTGAACTACTATGGGGTTAACCCGGCCTCTCCTGGCCGGTTTACGCCCAGTGGTAATATCCCCAACATTAGGCCCCAGATTGATTTGAACTGGTTCATGTCAATCCTCAATACTTAAGAAAGTTTCTTCTTCAGCACCTTCACATAATGTTGAAACCGCCGTGACATCACCTTCCAGGATCATGATAAATCGCCATGACGTCATCTATTATTAAAAACTGTGTATAACCCACCTTCATTAATGGGCCTCCGACAATCGAGGCAACAGAGCTGTCACATATCCCATTTTTCGGGCTCCTCGATTCTCGCGCCTGCCTTTATCCATTCACCTTATAAATAGGCCGAGGGGTCCCTTTCACTTTTCCCCCTCGTGCCTCTTCGCGTCGTCTTCTTCCTCGCGCCGACAGACCTTCAAGCTCTGCCACCGCCGTCGTCCTTCGCCTCTGCCTCAACAACGGCCGCTACATCAACCTGACCGTACCAGAGACACGCGACGATCCTCCGTTGCTTCCTCAGTACCAGTAAGTTCCTCTTCTCCTTATTCCAGATCCGCCATTAGGGTTCAGTGTTTGTCATAGTTCTTAAAAGTTCTTGGCACTGTTCTTCCCTGTTCCTCTCGTTAGCACAAACGACCAGCTTGATCTGATACTTTTTATGCGGCCGCAGCCATAGTCCTCTTTTCCTTATTAGATCTTCTCCTTTACACAGAACTCATCTGAACTTACCAAACTGTTTATGCACTTGAAATTAGGTCTGAATTTTTTCAAGTTTTTGTCATACCGCAGATCTGAAATTTATCACATCAATCTGCAAAACTTGTTTTTCCCTCACTTAAGTACTTTAGATCTGTACCTTATATTCCAGAATTGGCGGTTTAATCTCATAGAATAATGATAATCCGGTAGGTACCATTAGTCCCCTGTTTGAACCACCAAACCGCTTTATCTTTGTGCATCTCCCATGTCTGATTCCGGTTTAACAATATCAGACTCCGGTTTAACAATATGTGTACATCTCTGTTTTAACTTGCATCGCTTTTATTCTGTCCATTATAAATCTTAAACCGGTAATAATCATGTTTTAGCCTCCGTTGAAATGGCCAAACAAGTCTATGAATGTTGCTGGGCTCCTTCCCGGGTCACGGAAGATCAGTTAAACAGATGCGTTGCAACAGGCGCTTTACCCAAGAAAGATGTCATCCACTGGAGGGCTCCTGGCCCGGAAAACCCTCCTACACCCAAGGACGGAGAGGTAGTCGTTTTTGTTGACCATCTGGGCCGAGGCTTTAGCCCTCCCGGTTCAAAATTATTCCGAGATGTGCTGGCTAGCTTTCAGCTTCACCCTCAGGACATCGGTCCAAATTCTGTGACCAACATCTGCCACTTCCAAGTTTTTTGTGAGGCTTATCTGCAAGAGGAACCTACAGTTGAACTGTTTAGGGATTTCTTTCACTTAAACCGTCGCACAGAATTCATAGATGGACCCAATACCGAATTGGGCGGGATGGCGGTTCAGAAAAGGAAGGAAGTAACTTTCCCTCATCCCAAGCTTCACAGTCACCCCAAAGAGTGGAACCAGACTTGGTTTTATTGCAAGGATACATCTCCAACTGATGAAAAACCCCTGCTGGGTTACCGCCCTGAACGTCTTAGCAATACGCATCCTTTTCCTCAGAGGTTAACTACAAAGAAAAGGGCCATCTATGGCCCACAGCTGTCAAATCTTAGAGCATTTATGGCAAACGGTTTAACATGCGTTGATTTTGCCCGTTGCTGGATCAGCTGGAGCATTTTACCCTTAAGCCGTCATCCTGGTTTGATGTGTGAATACACTGGGAGCTTGACCGATCCTCAACGACATATTAATATTCAACTGACAGAAGCTGAAGTTACTGAAGCTGTCAAGAAGATGTTGAATGAACCGGAGGCCGTCTATGGCCAGACCGGACTAAGCCCTTTCTGCACCTTCAACAAACCGCCAGCTGTAAGAATCATATAACCTTTTTATCATAAGTTGCTTGTTTCAAAGTATTCTCTGAAAGTTTGACTATTTTCTGACAGGGTGATGATCCGTTCTGGAATAAGAAACCACAAGAGAAACCGGCAAAACCGCAAGACAAAACGTCAAAGCCACTTCACCCAAAGACTAAGGTTGTTAAGAAACCTGCCAAGAAAAGGACCACTGCATCCTCCGAGCCAAATGCTAATGACGATGTGGGTAACCCGGAATCAGAGGTAGAACTTGACACTCTTGGTTCATTTTTTGTACACCTCATTGACAATGATTATTATCAGGACGATGCTGAAGGCAGTCACGCTGATGATGTAGAGCTAATCATTCTTTCCTCCGATTCAGATCCTCTGCCAACATCAAAAATCCGTCGAGCAAACCGGAAAGTAAAATTTTCTCACCCCCTTGCTTACTTGGACCCAAACTTTCTTTTGAAGACGCAGCAGCACGAGGCTCGCCGCACAACTCGGCACAACGGCTAGGTAGTTACCTCCGCCGGTTTACCGAACACTCTGGTTCGGAAACACCGATCAGAGGTCTCTTATCCCCTTGACACTTCATGCCCCAAAGCGGGTTGTTTCCATCAGCCTCTTAACCCGTCTGATTCAAATTATGAGGGCACTTCCCACTCATCTTCTGGCGAGTCATCAGCCACAAAGCTTCCACCCCTCAAAACAGTTTGTGGGTGAGCTATACACTTGTTTTTATCCTTGATGTGTTATTTTTATATATTGTACTGATCCTCATGTTTATTTTTCTCAACGCCAAGCCCAGACCCAGCAAGAAGGCTCGGTTGAATAAACCGGCTGATGATAACGTGGCTGTTGAACCGAAAAAGACTCCAGATCTTGAAGAGACCGATGCTGACGCCATGCTTAATGATCCACCGCCTCAAGACCATGCCTTGTTTACTGAACAACTAGAAATTGACACTACAAGCCACGCTGACAAACCGACCAGCCCGGTCTGTCCTGATGACAAATCGGCCAGTCCAGCTAAGGCTACCGACAAACCGCCATCTCCCGTGAAAGCTGCTGATGATAAAGAGGATGATGTCATGATTACTGGCATTGGCCATACCACTCCTGGCAATCCTATTGCTTTATCAAAGCATACTGCCAAGGACGAGCTCTCTGCTATCGGCAAAGGCAAATGGAATGCCGATTTGTCAAGCTATGCCCATCTCAATGCTCAAGACCTTCACTCTGGCTTCTTGAACCGTCTGTACACCAGCCGTGACTATGAAGCCGGTCTGGTAAATTTGATGAAAGAGCGATATGAGGTAACTAATGCTCAACTCTACTTAATTGTCTCTCTTGTAAATTCCAAATATCAACTCCAGTAGCCCCCAAGTGACGGTTTATGATATCAATCTGAACCGGGACTTAGGAATAACCTATCATGCTTAGCCTCCAGGGACCGGGTTATCACTTTAAGATGAACCGGTATTTGTAGAAGCACAATATTGTATCTTTCACTGATGTAGCCCCCAAGGGCCAGTTTAACTTTGTAAAGATGAATCGGGACTGTTAAAAGACTTCCCAAATCAGTACTTTGAGCAAACATACATTAGCCCCCAAGTGCCAAGAGTAATACTTGTATTGTGCTTGGGACTTGTAAAAATTTCCGAGAACTAGCAAATATGCATTAGCCCCCAAGTATCAAGTACATAACTTGTTATGTGGTTGGTACTTCAAACATGTAGCACCAACTCATTATACTTCTGTCTTGTTATAGGCTGAACTGAGCAAAAAAAGATGCTCAAACCGCTGATTTGCAAGAGAACATCAAATCCCAGCAAGCCGAAACCGCCAAGGAAAAGGATGAGCGGACTAGCGCTTTAGCTGCTGTGGAAAAGCTAAAGGGGAGTTTCAACAAAGAGCGTGCAAATTGGAACACGGAAAAATCCGCTTTGCAGAAAAGAGCCGAAGACGCAGAAGCAGCTCTTTAACCGGTGGTAGATGAGCTGACTTGCGTAAAGCGGCAGATACATGCCATGACTGTTGCTGTGTTCGGTAAGCATCCTTGCCTTATACTTTCAACATATCTTTCCATGCGTTGCCGGTTTACTAATGTTTGTAACGATGCAGGAACTCGCATTAGTCATCTGGGCTCTGATGTACAGAAGAAGCTGAAAGCTGCCTACACGCTGATAGAGCAATTGTATACCGGCGCGCAACGAATCATCTGCACCGCTTCTCACAATAAGCCGCCCCTAATGTTAATCAAGGATACCTTAGACAGGCTATCTATGTTGCCTGCCCGGGTAGAAGAGCTAAAGAGATCTGCTGCAAGGGCTGGCACTTTGACTGCACTAACCCGGGCAAAAGCATGGGTGCCTGATCTTGATCCGGCAGACGTCATTAAAGGCTACCAAAGCTTAAAAGAAGACGGATGAGAATTTTGCACTAATGATCTCCGCGCCATAAATCGGGAAGTTTGTCCACTGGCTTGTCAACTTGCTGAAGAAGTTGATCTGTCATTTTACCAGGCTAGTTATGACACCAATAACAAACGGGTTGCTGCACCGACTCCTGAGGCTCAAAACCTGATCCCTCCAATCCGTAAGCACACTTATGCCCCTGATATTGAACCGTCCACCCTTATAAGCGACGAAGCTGTGTTCCAAGCGTTAACTGGGATCGACTGGACAACTATTGACTTCCAGCCGCTGGGTAGAGACGAAGAGGATGAAACAGTGCAAGATGATCCGCAGCCGTCAGGTCAAGCTGGTGACCAATCATAATCTGCAGGCCGGTTTAGTCTTCCACGTGCTGCAACACGTATTTGAGAAACCAATTATCCTTTTGGGCACTGAAACGCCTTGTAATAGGCTAGTTAAAACACTTGGTCTATTATGCCTTTGTGCATATTTATCTACAACTGATGCTTGCTCATCCGCCATGCTTAAGATATGATGTTCATAATCCATAGCAATTTACTCAAGCTATCCCTGCAGATAAAAAGCTTAAAGCGCCTTGGCGGTTTACCACCGGGTGGGTCATAATGCTCATATATATATAACCAAGGTTTATTAACCAAAGTTACAAAAAGATAACCAAATATGGAAATACGTGATACCTGTGACCTTGAGTCATAATGTTGGCTGACCGACTTTGTAGTGAGGGTAACAACCCTAAACCGGAGCATCAGTAACTCCTGTTATATGATGCCGATTTACAATAAAACCGTTCCGGGTTGTGACAAACACCGGTTTATTCAATACTAGTGACTTTGAGTCGAAACCAGACCGGGCTGATAGTCTCCGGATTATAACTTGAGTATGTACTGACAACTTGGAGTTGACAGCCTAACCGGGTTGATGAACACCGGTTTAAAAACATCACAAATCTTGTCAAAAGAGAGAAAAACTTAGCAAAAAGCAAATAAAAACCCTTGTAGTCGAGGCTCTTCACGGGCTGCCAGGCCCCAAATTTGAGGCTTTTCATGGGCTGCCAGGCCACTGAGTTAAACCATTTTTGCAAAGCCTTTTAAGATGGTCCTCAATCCTTAACCAAACATCATTTTAACTTGACAAGTTCAGGGTCTTATTAGAGTAACTTGTCAAAGTTCGATGGGTCATACCAGGTTTACCTGGGCGGAGTGACTTACTTAAAGAGGCAGGCTAACCCTGGGTTTTAGGTGTATACACCAGGCTTCCAAGCCATGGCTTGATAACCTATTACAAGTGTAGATTCTTTGTTCATTTCGACAGCAAAGAATCCCCAAGTAACATTTTGAGCTGTGCTCAATGGGTGCCCATGTTTGAGTTGTTGTTTTATAACACTCTCTTTGGCCCCGGATTGATTTGGCTTTGAGCCAATCAAGGGGTGTGACTATAGTTCGGATACGACAAAGCCCCCAAGTGATGTTGTGGCATTGCGCCGATCAAGAGGTGTAGCTATGGTTCGGATACGACCAAGCCCCCAAGTGATATTGTATAAAGCTTTGGTAAGCTGAATCAAGGGGTAAACCGGACGCTGCTTGATAAATAGAAGCTCCATGTAACCACACATGATGTAAGAAAAACAACAGATACCCCGCTTTAGCTGAGGTTCCGGTTTATTATATTGATCATAATATATACATTCTCATAGCTATGTACATAAGCAGAGCCTATGGCTCAAGTATAGTAGGGTCGAAGATGAGCTATATTCCACGGCCGGTGGGTCTCCTCCGATTTACGTGAGTCTTTGCGCTCTCGAACATCGATTAGGTAGTATGACCCGTTGTGTAGATTCTTGCTGACCACAAAGGGTCCTTCCCAAGGGGGGTATAGCTTGTGCATATCCGTCTGATCCTGGATGAGTCGGAGCACCAAATCGCCTTCTTGAAAGGTTCTGGTTCTAACCCGACGGCTGTGATAACAACGCAGATCTTGCTGATAAATCGCCGAACGGGCTGCTGCCATGTCGCGCTCCTCATCTAATAGGTCGAGAGCTTCCTGCCATACCTTCTCATTGTCAGCTTCGACATATGCCGCTACACGGGGCGAGTCATGACGGATGTCACTAGGAAGAACCGCCTCCGCTCCATAAACCATGAAGAAAGGCGTGTACCCCGTCGATCTGTTGGGTGTGGTATTGATGCTCCATAACACAGAAGGTAACTCCTCAACCCAACAACCCGGCGACCGTTGCAAAGGAACCATAAGCCGAGGTTTGATGCCTCTCAAGATCTCTTGGTTGGCCCTTTCCGCTTGACCATTGGACTGGGGGTGAGCCACTGATGATACATCAAGCCGGATGTGCTCACGTTGACACAACTCCTTCATGGCACCCGTTTGACAGATTGGTACCATTATCTGTTATAATGTTGTGTGGAAAGCCAAACCGGAAAATCACCTTTTTGATGAATTGAACCGCCGTAGCTGCATCACACTTACTGACTGGCTCTGCCTCCACCCACTTGGTGAACTTATCAACCGCCACCAAAAGGTGGGTCTTCTTATCCTTGGATCTCTTAAAGGGTCCAACCATATCGAGCCCCCAAGTCGCAAACGGCCAAGTAATTGGAATCATCCTCAACTCTTGAGCCGGTACATGAGCGTGTCGTGAGAATTTTTGACATCCATCACAACTTTTTAACCAAGTCCTCGGCATCAGCATGAGCTGTTAACCAATAAAAACCGTGACGAAACGCCTTGGCCACCAGAGACTTTGAACTGGCGTGGTGACCACAATCTTCTTCGTGGATCTCACGCAAAATTTCATGGCCTTCTTCAGGAGACACACAACGTTGAAATGCCCCTGTCACACTGCAATGATGTAACTCTCCATTGATAATAGTCATGGACTTGGACCGCCGGATTATCTACCTGGCCAAAGTTTCATCCTCTGGTTACTCGCCCGGTTCATATATGCCAGATATGGAACCGTCCAATCCGAAATAACATGAAGAGCCGCCACCAACTGAGCCTCCGGATCAGGTATAGTCAAATCCTCTTCACCAGGGAGCTTGACGGACGGATTATGCAGTACATCCAGGAAGACATTAGGTGGAACCGGTTTATGTTGGGAACCCAAGCGGCTTAAAGCGTCCGCCGCTTCATTCTTCCGCCGGTCCACATGATCCACCTCATAACCTTTGAAGTGCCCTGCAACAATATCCTCCTCACGACGATATGCCGCCATGAGTGGGTCTTCGGAGTCCCAAGTGCCGGACACTTGTTGAGCCACCAGGTCCGAGTCACCGAAGCACTTAACTCGGCTTAGGTTCATTTCCTTAGCCATCCGAAGAACATGGAGTAAGGCCTCATATTCAGCTGCATTGTTATTGCAAGGGAACATTAAACGGAGAACATAACAAAACTTATCACCTTGTGGGGAATTTAATACCACTCCAGCCCCCGAGCCCTCCAATTGCCTGGAACCGTCAAAATGAATAGTCCATTAAGTATGACCTGGCTTCCCTTCTGGCGCCTGAAGTTCTATCGAATCATTAATGAAATCCACAAGTGCCTGAGATTTGATCGCCGTCCTGGGCATATATTTTAACCCGTGAGGCCCAAGCTCAATAGCCCACTTAGCAATCCGGCCAGTTGGTTCCCTGTTCTGGATTATATCCCCCAAAGGAGCAGAACTAACCACAGTGATGGGATGACCTTGGAAATATTGCTTAAGCTTCCGGCTTGCCATGAAAACTCCATACACCAGCTTCTGCCAATGTGGGTACCTTTGCTTGGACTCAATAAGTACCTCATTGATATAATAAACCGGCTGTTGAACCGGATACTCTTTGCCGGCCTCCTTGCGCTCCACCACAATAGCCACGCTAACAGCCCTGGCGTTAGCTGCCCCATATAGCAACAATGGCTCTTTGTCAACCGGAGCAGCGAGAACCGGCGGATTAGCAAGCTGCCGCTTTAAGTCCTCAAATGCTTCATTAGCGGCGTC
Organism: Triticum aestivum; assembly: GCF_018294505.1. Lineage (NCBI taxonomy): Eukaryota > Viridiplantae > Streptophyta > Magnoliopsida > Poales > Poaceae > Triticum > Triticum aestivum. Next base: position 95,618,881 of record NC_057799.1, read on the forward strand.
ACTCCACACGAAGTTATCTGTTTCCTTCAGCATCTGATACAAAGGGATGGCCTTCTCGCCAAGGCGACTAATAAACCGGCTCAACGCGGCAATCCGGCCTGCTAGGCGTTGAACATCATTGATACACTTCGGTTTGGCCAAAGAAGTGATGGCCTGTTAGACACAATTTCCGGATTAGCTTCAATGCCCCTGTTAGACACCAAAAAGCCCAAGAGCTTGCCTGCCGGTACACCAAAAACACACTTGGCCGGATTAAGCATCATTTTATAAACCCGGAGGTTATCAAAGGTCTCCTTCAAGTCATCAATCAATGTCTCCTCCTTCCTTGATTTCACCACAATATCATCTACATATGCATGAACATTGCGGCCGATCTGATTATGAAGACAATTCTGCACACACCGCTGATAAGTCGCCTGGGCACTCTTGAGCCCAAAGCGCATAGATACATAGCAGAAGGCTCCAAAGGGAGTTATGAAGGATGTCTTCTCCTGGTCCTTAACAGCCATTTTGATCTGATGGTAACCAGAATATGCATCTAGAAAGCTCAAACGCTCGCAACCCGCCGTAGCATCAATGATTTGATCAATACGAGGGAGGGCAAAAGGATCTGCTGGAAAAGCTTTGTTGAGATATGTGTAGTCCACACACATTCGCCAAATGCCGTTCTTCTTGAGCACCAGCACCGGATTAGCCAACCACTCAGGCTGAAACACTTCGATGATAAACCCAGCCGCCATGAGCCTGGCAACTTCCTCTCCAATAGCCTTGTCTCTTTCTTCATTGAACCGGCGAAGAAATTGCTTGACTGGTTTATATTTGGGATCAACATTGATAGTGTGCTCACCGAGTTCTCTCGGTACACCTGGCATGTCAGAAGGCTTCCACGCAAAGATGTCCCGATTCTCACGGATGAACTCGATGAGCGCGCTTTCCTATTTTGGATCCACGTTAGCGCTGATGCTAAACTGCTTGGACGAATCGCCAGGCACGAAATCAACAAGCTTAGTCTCATCAGCCGATTTAAACTTCGGGGCCGGATCATGCTCTGTAGTTGGTTTCTTCAATGAAGTCATATCTGCCGGATCAACATTGTCTTTGTAAAACTTCAACTCTTCTATTGCACAAACCGACTCAGCATAAGCCGCATCACCTTCTTCACACTCCAAAGCGATCTTGCGACTTCCATGCACTGTTATAGTTCCCTTGTGACCCGGCATCTTGAGCTGCAGATAGGCATAACAAGGCCGTGCCATAAACTTAGCATAAGCTGGCCATCCAAACAGGGCATGATACGGGCTTTTCATTTTCACCACTTCAAAGGTCAATGTTTCTGATCTCGAGTCATGCTCATCTCCGAAAGCCACCTCCAGAGCTATTTTACCAACAAGATATGCCGATTTACCAGGCACCACACCATGGAACACCGTATTGGACGGTTTAAGATTTTTATCTGTTAACCCCATGCGACGGAAAGTTTCGTAATAAAGGAAATTGATACTACTCCCTCCATCCATGAGTACCTTAGTGAACTTATAACCTCCCACCTGAGGCACCACCACCAATGCCAGATGACCCGGATTGTCAACCCGGGGTGGATGATCCTCTCTACTCCACATGACCGGCTGCTCAGACCAGCGCAAGTAACGGGGCACCGCCGGTTCAACAGAGTTTACTGCCCTCTTATGAAGCTTCTGATCGCGCTTGCACAAGCTAGTGGTGAAGACATGATACTGCTCACTATTCAACTGCTTTGGGTTGCTCTGATAACCCGACTGCTGCTGTTGCTGCTAATTGCCCTGATGATTATAACCACCTTGGTTGCCTTGATTGCCTTGATTGTTATGTCCACCCTGATTACCGTGGAATCCTGAACTAGAATTGCCTCCACCATAACCCGGCCCATGAGATCCGAGGCCCGAACTGCCACCCGGTCCATGATCATACCGAAAGAGATCAGAATTTTAGAACTCCTGCATGATATAACAATCCTTCCAGAGGTGCATGGATGGTGTCTCCTTCGTTCCGTGTTTTGGGCAAGGCTGGTTCAATAGATAAGACAGGCGGTCCGGGTTAGGACTTGGCCCTCCACCACACTGGGGCGGTTTACCCTTACGCCGCTGACCCTTGTCCTATGCGTTTGTATTAGCCACAAAATCCAGGCTGGCATCCGCTTTACGCTTACCATTATTTCAATGACCCGCCGGGTTATGCTGCTGCCCCTTGGTATTGCCACTCTTCTTTCCCTTCCCTGTCTTGTCATCGTCGGACTCGGGATCCTTGGTACTATCAGAGTCGGCATACTTCACCAGAGCAGCCATGAGAGTCCCCATGTCATTGCAGTGACGCTTGAGCCGTCCCAATTTCAACTTCAGTGGCGTAAACCGGCAATTGCCTTCCAACGTCAAAACTGATGTATTAGCGTTGATGCGGTCTGATGAATGCAAGATTTGTGAAACCCGACGCACCCAATGGGTTGTTGATTCTCCTTCCTCCTGTACATAGGCAGCCAAGTCCACAATCGACATAGGATGCTTGCACGTGTCTTTGAAATTTTGAATAAACCGGGCTCTCAGCTCGGCTCATGACACAATGGAGTTAGCTGGCAAGTTTTTCAACCAAGTGCGAGCCGTTCCTTCCAACATCATGGTAAAGTATTTAGCACACGCTGCATCGTCCACATCCAGCATCTCCATTGCCATCTCATATCTTTCGACCCATGTCTCGGGGGATAAATCAGCGGTGTAATTCAGCACTTTGTGCGGGCCTTTGAAATCCTTGGGCAGGCGCACGTTGCGCAGTGCTGGGATGAGACACGGTACTCCCAAAGAGCTGGAAGTAACTCCTGGTTCCACCGATGTGGTTGGATGAACCGGACTAAGTTGACAGGCCTCGTGCTGTGCTGCTAACTCGGCCTCTCGACGAGCTCGAGCGCGATCCACCACATCCTGAGCATCACCTCCACCACCCGCCGGGTTATGGCCACGGGGCGGATCACGGTTTCGCGCATTGCTTGACACGGCCGGTTCATCCATACGCCTGCTGTAGCTCCGGCTTGGGCGGGGAGTAGAATGGATCCTCTCGCGACTATATGAATAATCCTACTGCTGAACCAAAGCTGTCTCAAGAAGCTCCCTAGCCCGTCATGTCTCGACTGCCACCGGAGACTCGCCTTCAATTGGGAGGGCCGCCAGCCGTGAAGCGGCAGCGACAATGTTGTCCATCGAGTTAGAGTAATGACTCGATGGCGTTGGGATATCCTGTGTCACAATGTTGTTCTGGTGCGGCGGATCCACCAAACGTGGCTGAACCGGCACCCCCGCTCCAGGTCCTCCGCCGGGTTTACCACCGGCAGATTACTGGTCCCTGCTCTTGGGGTATTAAAGAGGTTCCTAGCTTCATAAACGGGCGGCAGGCGAGATCGGTACCTCCTCTTTAGGACATCGTTCGACGCACTCTGATCCAGCATAAGCCGGTAAGCCTGTGCATCCAATGCAGCCCGTTCCGTAGCCATCCTGGTATCCTCAGCTGCCAAGTCGGCTTTGGCCTGGGTGATCCGATCCTTCACATTTGCGATTTCCGCATTATGTGCATCTTGATCCGCCGAGTCAACCTCCGCCATCACCGTTGCCAAAGCGTCAAATGAATCAGATAGAACCTGAGCAGGCGGTCGCACAGGACCTCCTGCCCCGGCCGCTATCGCTGCTGTTGATCCAGAAATCATCGCCGCTGCGGTCGAAGAGTGGAGCGCTGGTTGTGTACCGGCCATGAAGATCACAACCCGGTTTGGGAGATCAAAGGGGGCCGGAATACTATCGCCATCGGAACAACCCCCAATCCGGCCATCTTGCAACTGATACAACGACTCGGTCTCTCCGGTCGATGACTCGTCGCCGGAATAAACGACTGTTTCACCACCAGATTCCGATCTATCCTCAGATTCCCCTTCGTGGATGACACCCACGAAGGCACGCTTCATGACAGGCTTAACCCGGGCAGATCTCGCACGCTGAGCCGTTTCGACGAGGTAGGTGCAGATGTCCGGCTCAGGCCCGGTTCGCCGATCTTGCCAATGAAAACGTGTATGCCACCGAAGGGGACCCGGTACCCGTACTCGACTGAGCCGGCTTCGGGGCCCCAGCCTGCATCGTCGATGTAGAGCTTGCCGCGATGACTCTTGGTCATCCGGCCCACAGCGTAGCCCTTGAGTCCTTCGAAGCTGCCCTCTAAGAACTCGAAACCATCGTGCGATAGCCCCACGGTGGGCGCCCACTGTCGTGGTTTTGTCACGACAGATGTCCTAAGGAAAGGACTTAGTCGTGGAGCCATCGTGCGGGTTAGCTTAAAGGGGTTAAAGCGGACAAGGGACGCAGAGAGTTTATACTGGTTCGTCCCCTTGCGGTGAAGGTAAAAGCCTAATCCAGTTGTTGTGGAATTGCTAGGGTTTCGATGACCAGGGAGCGAATACGCTTTGCCTGAGTCTCGAGTTGTTGTCTCTTGTCTTAAACCACCGCCGGGTCGTCCCCTTATATACATGGGTTGACGCCCGTCGGTTTACAGAATCCCGAGGCCGGCTCATAAATGTGTTCGGCTCGGTCTGCTCTTTCTATCTTACAACACAAGTTTACATATCAATGCCGGTTTATGTCTACATGCCTTAAACCGGCTTTGGGCCCTGGGCCTTCATAAAGCGTCACCGTCTTTGTCTTCATGGGCTTCAGATATAGTGAACTACTATGGGGTTAACACGGCCTCTCCTGGCCGGTTTACGCCTAGTGGTAATATCCCCAACACTGCCTGTGTGGAAGTCGAGAAACCCACTCTGGACACACGTCCGTTCATGACAGGCCGGCATTAAACGCAACGCTGGCTGAGCTCCTCCCGTCCGCCGTCTATTTAATCTCCTATTTAAACGAGGCCAAACGCCGGCCAAGAATCGCACACCTCCGCCGCTCCCTTATCTCCTCCTTCACCATTTTGTCCACTCTTACAATGGCTTGCGAAGAGTAGTTATCCGCATCCAAGCCGGCTGGATGGCCCGCCGAGCCCGCCGGATACGAGCTATGCAGCTCGCTGATCCACCTCCGTCCCCTCGCCAGACGGAGCCAGTTGCCGCCCCAAGCCGGCGCGCGGTTCAGCAACTCGCCGCTCCAGGCCAGCTCGATGAGGAGCGGTGCACGGGCATCATTGCTGCCGTCCACGCCGCCGCCTCGTACCGCATCTCATGTAGGTGGGGGACGTGCATGAAGAGAAGAGGTGCACGCACGGCGCACGTACTCCTGTCTCTTTCCCAACCACACCCGCGCGGGTACACGGTGGAGCTCATTTCTGTACGAAAAGGCAGCCCACGTGGTAACTTGACATGTGTACTGGTTGTCCACTAGATGGAGGGAGGATCGTCTACCACGGGTGAACTAACAAATTGCGACTTGGCACGTTATGTTAAAAAGATGCAAACCATGTGGGGCCTACCTTAGAGGCAAGGCTCTATACACTGGAGTACTTTTGATGTGTCACGTCAACTCGCAGAACGAGGAGAAGCTTGCTTAGTACGCCGTCTCCCCCGCCCACGGGCGCGGTGGCTCGCAGGATGAGGTGAAGCTTGCTTACTACGCCTTACGCCCGCTCCCTCGCCCACGCGCGCGGTGGCTCGCAGGACGAGGAGAAATTTTTACTAGTACTCCCTCCGTTTACTCGTCGTCCCTACTACCTTGCTTAGAGAGATTATCATATTCTTTGGAATATATATGTCCTTTAGTACTCCCTCCATTTACTTATACAAGGCCACTATAAAAAATATAGTTTGCATCTATACAAGGCCACAAATAGTAATCAAGACAAAAGTTACTACTCCCTCCTTTCCAGTTTATGGCTCAATTTCAAAATCTCTCCAACCAAGGTAGACGGTGAGTGGTCGAATTAATTTCGTACTCCTAGTTTGCACAAGTAATTAGTACGCTCGTTTTTCTCAAGAAGTTATGTTTACCGAGGCATTAATTAGGACGAATGCATGAATGACCACTAAATTTCCATGAACTTCTACATGCATTGGTGAGTTTTCTCTTGACACTGCTTGCATCGGGTGATCTAACGCACCTCGAAATACAACATGTGATGGTACTACTACTAGTAGTAGAATTGGCACTTATAAAACGGAAAAACGAATGTTTTTTAGATGAGCCCTATAAACCTTAGTGGGTACGTACTCTGTAATATCAGATTTTCCCAAAACTAAGTCGCTCAACCTTTATTTGCTTGTTTCCCTTCCTGCCTCCTTGCCTCGAACAGACTATGCCAAACTCCCGTGCCTGCCGCGCGGGAAAAGACCCGCCCTCGCCTTTTTAGTCCGGTTTTGTGTCGATGGATCGCGCGAAGTAGCAAAAACCCAAGTCGTGTCTTGTACTCCTCCGTCGACACTCGCTTTCATGAATTCTGTACTTCCTGTCGCCGACATGTGGGACATATAGCAACCGGGTCGACGTGTCAAGCACCAAATAGCAGTGCAGAACAGCAGGGGGACGCACCCCAGTCGTACCGCCCCAGTAGTAGTAGTAATGAGCAATGAGACGTCAAATCACAATGCCGCACCTTCCTAGACGGACGAAGCAACCATTATTTCACACTTCGGTTCGCCATCATCTCAAACCACATAGTATTGCTTCTGCCTCAAGAGGGACACGCGCATCGCCTTGGTACATCATGACACGTGGGACCGTATGAAATGCCATGCTCCCTCGCCGATCGCTCAATAAAATCACCTCATTTTTACTACTATACTTCCTCCGTATCGGTTTACATGGCATGCACGTCGTTCTAGGTTGATAATTTAACTGGCTATATATGTGATGAACAGTATATGTTTAGAAACTACATCCGCTTAATAATCCAATGATATACTTTTTGTGACATAGTAACTTAGATTTAGTTAGTCAAATGGATGACCTAGAACTACGTGCACGCCCTATAAACCGAGACGTCTAAAAAAACGAGATGGAGAGGGTAGTTCAGTACGTATGTTTTTAGATCAATATAGTCGGGATTCGCCAAGGAGCAAAACCAAGTGGTAGGCTGCACCTGTCGTGTTGGCGTAGCGACTCAAGCAGGGTCAGTCCGCACACGAAATGGCGACACACTTAACAGGACCCCTTTGGCCGACATGTGGCTCATCCACCGTCTTGTTCCACGTGCGATGCACCAAATTACAGTTCGGAGCGGCGGTTGGATTGGAGGCACCCCGGTCGTGGGCCGCAATAGTAGAAAATGAGCGATGAGGGGTCAAATCACAAAGCCCCACCTTTCCCGCATTAAGTTGGACGGACGAAGCAACCATCATTTCACTCTAGGGCGCAAGAGCATAAAGAAAAGAGAAAACCAATGATGCGTGCGGCAGCTACCTAGGGCACCCTAGGGTAGGGGTCTCCACTACAGATCATTTTTTTGAAAGCGCCTCCACTACAAATCGGCTTCTCCCTCGTCCTCTTGAAGAAAACCGATGATGCATGCGGCGGTAGGGTTTGTAGGAGTACTACTAGGGCGTGCGGGGCCACGTCGTAGTAAACGGGACAGGGATTGAGTTCGAGTCGACGCCTTAAATATGTGTGGGCCGCTTGGTTTTAGGGGAACGAGGCAACATTTTGGGTTTGGGGACCAGTGGAGATATAGTACGTACAAAAAATTGTGGACGTAGGTTCGACCGAAAGGCAATGATGCATGGGCCCTGCATTTTGATATACCCGGGGCTGCGTGAAATTTGCTACTCTACTCAAAACTAGTAAGGTACACATGCATTGAACGCATGAGATTTCGAAACCAAATTATGAATAAATACACACTATAGCAAGTAAAGCTTTGAGTCATATATGCATGAGGTAGATGTTCGTTTAGTTCTTATAGTTCATCTCATTCAAAATCAATTAGTTTTATAAAAATGTTAAGATTCATGGGGTTGTGCATTGTAAAGCATAAACTAAAAAACAAATAATGGCATTTCATTTAGAAAAGAAAATCAATTATGATACGGAAGATTCTAGAACAAAGGAGAAGTGCATGTGTTTTGAGGTTTGTGCATTATGCTTAAGTTCAACCATGGAGTCTTCTAAATTGTACATGTGGTAGATCTGGTGGAATGTTGATGATATCCAACGGCCAGTAGTGCTCGGATTTGCCATCTCTACACTGTCGGATTAGCTTCATCCAGCGACCATCTTTCAAGTTATTCGCACACTATATAGTTCTTGTGCCATAGTTGCATGTCTTGGAAAAAAGCTACTAGTGGGTTGTACTAGCTATTTATGAATATAAGATGTATACATGGAAGTTGTAGGGAAAGAGATGACATGGAGTATCTCAATTCCTATGAGTAGGGATTGGAAAAGAGATGTCATTTGGTTGACATCATAGGAACTTTTCTATTGAATCTAGAGATGACATGTATCTCAATTCCTATGAGGAGGGATTAGAAAAGAGATGTAATTTGGTTCATATCATAGGAACTTTTCTATTGAGTGTACGCTAATGTTTATTTTCCTTTGAAATTATGGGAGTATAGGAATCCATTCATATGAACCAAGTGGCTCTAGAGCTATAGAAATGATATCATGTTTATTTCCTTTGAAATGTGGAGTATATGAATCTATTCCTATGAACCAATTGGCTCTAAAGGAAAAATCCTATAAAAATCATATCATATAGAGTTCCTATGATATTCCTCCACACCAAAGGATGGTTAAAATTGCTGTAGGTGATACGATGGTCTTTCTTTGTAGACTCCTGCCCCATCTTTATAGTTACCTCTTGAAGATGAATGAAATGATATGTACATGGTATTCTACATGTGCAATGTGGTACATGAAAACTCGGTAAAAGTTTGCGAGGTTCGAATTTTCAATAAAGCTATATGCACTGCATTTTGGAACGGAGGGAGCATACATCAGTTGCTAACACTCACGTGGAAGATTTGTGTGTAGGAGGAGTGGCTGTTCTGTTAAATGACGTGGCAAAACTGACACTGTCGGATGCCGATCTAACGGTTCTTGTGGCGTTCATCAGGAAAAGGCTTGTGGCGAGCGTTTGTCGGATAATGATTTACGGACACATGCATTGCATTGATAGGTGCCCCCTCTCTGTCATGCACACGCACCCTCCTGAGTCCTCTCGCACCCACCGTCTATCCGCAGGTAGACGTCACACACATATGTGCTCTTCACACCCTACCCTTAGAACTTCTACAAAACAAAAGACGTCATGCACATTTTATTTTAGCTCACACGTCACACACTTATACTATTACTCTTGTGGCGAACGTTCTTTGGGCATAGTATATTGTACTCTCACGAAGAGAAGCAGTGCACGCACGCACTAGTTCTCTCACACCCACTCGCGGGTACACATAGGAGCGCATTTTTTTGAAGCTCGTACAACAAAATCACTCCACTACATATATAAGCAGGAGCCTTAGCGCTTGCTTTACTAGGGTTCCTCTCGTTCACTCTCTCATGCTCTCCAGATCTAAGCAAGACATAGGTTGCCACACTCTCTCTCAGCTCACGGCCGGTCACAAATCCGGCCGGACAACCTCGACCGAGGCAAGGGTGTAGGTGCATCATTCACGCTGTCGTCGACGGCGAGGGAGGAGACCAACGGCTGCCCGCGCGTCCCGATCGGTGGCCGTGCCGTTCTCTCCGAGAGAGCGCCGGCTCCGGAGGGCCTCCGACCCCTTCTTCCTCCCTGCGGTATTGTGGCCAAGATGTGGCCTCCCGACGCCGTCTTTGCCACATGCCGACGACCCTCAGGTATATATTCCTTCGAAACCTGCCTTGCTCTACTGCCCCAACTCCCCACTTGGCTTCATGTGGATCTTTTTCTACTTCCGTCCGCTGTTCCAAAGCCACCTAGACTTTTACTATTATTAGAGGTAAAGCTAGTTCATACAGTCGACTCTAAGAGTTGGTTCAAACAGGGAAGAATGTGGGAAAGCTGTAGCATGAACCTAGGACTTGGTTCTAAGAGGAAACGGGGGAAAGTAGTAGATACTGGCTACCCAACCGGTCACTTGGTTGAAAAGACGAAGAAAGCATGGTGGATGGCAAAGGGTGGGGAAGTGGACCTATCTCTTGGTTGAAAAAGGAAAGAAAGTGACGGGTGTTGGGGGACAACACAAATGAGAATGGGCAGGTCTAGATTTCCTGTGCTCACATAGGAAAATGTCACCGAGGAGATAAAAAATTGGAGGCTGCCTGAGTGTTTGTCGCTCTCGGCAACCACATCTGCCTCACCACTTTATGCCTCTGCTGTCCCTACGCCCATATCGCTACCGTTAATGTAAAATCACATGAAGCCTTAAGCAATGCCACCTAATGTCACTATAAGTAATGGTCTAGTGCCGTCGATAAATTGAAGCAATGCCACCACCATTTTATGAAGTGCTTCCGTCTTGCTTTATTTCCCATGAACTGTGTTTTTGCAGTTACACTTAAATCTCACACCGCTAACATTGCTTCATCCTAGTGGAACTGCACAAATTTGATTGCACATTTACTGACCATGTGCTACTCTCATGACAGTAATACTAATGCTATTGTTCTGCATGTTAATCTAGTGGCAGTGTTGATGTGATGTGATGCTACTTACTTAAGGACACTTTCATACTGTCAATCTAGTGCCAATTATAACACAATAGATGCGGCTGTTAATCATACGCCACTGCAAATATCTGCCACTGTTTAAAAAACCGTATTTCATATTTGCGCAAACAAGGATGTCTGTCTCCATATCGTTTCGGGGTGTCTATCTCCGTATCGTTTCTACCCGCACAATCAAGAGCACACACACCTCAGTTTAGTAGAACTGCGCAAAATGAGATGGCTATCCCTCGTTGCCGTCGTCTAACCAGCCATCTTCCAGGTATTCCTACATTGGTAGTTACTAGGTAGAATGACCAACGCAATCTAAAAGAAGCTGATTCATACGTTTTAATTCCTGATTCCAGTGCAGGGACGAGCGAAAACATCTGCATCCTAGTCTGGAATGCACTTTCCTCCAGTTCATCCATGGATCGAGGAGAAGCTGGCACGGCTGCACGGAGGTTTTTGGGACAGGTGCGCGGACAAGAGGCATTGTGGTCTGCTTATTTCTGCAAATAGCGGCGCTTAAATTTAGTGGAATGCACAAGACTTTCAGCCGGTCAGTACACTGCATGGTTCAGTTTAGCATTCCAGCTGAGAACACAATTATAATTGGTTATTCTGGAATGAGAGAACCTAACCCTGGATGGTGGCAACAAGAAAAAACCAGAGTGAACTCCGGGAAATTTAAGCCTGCCGGGAGGCCCTTTGCTCAGAGAAGCCTTGCTTGTTTTTTCCTGATTTGTAAACCTTCTCACAACTTTGTCTTTTGCTATTAACTAGTATATGTTTGTTATGTTCTATGAATCATTGAGATGTATAAAATTGCTTAACTTATGCTTTTCAAGTTTTTTATGAAGCCGAGTTTAATGTGAGTGTTCCACATGAATGCTGGACTAGCATGTGAACGTTTGGAATTTACATTGTGGCCTCAGTTAACTGCATGAACCACTGTAACAAGATACATAGTTGCTTATATGTCAGACATCAGATTGTTGATTGTTAGCTGGTCGATAGCCTAGTCTTGAAGCTAGCTGAGCCAATGTGTCGTGTTTTGCACAACTGCTTACAAGTGGGGTAGCACCAACAGTGTTTACAAGTACTTATGTATATGTCGGCGCACAGTTCTCGAACGAGTACACTATTTCATCAAAACTACTGTTAAACACTAGCTAGGGCAAGTATTTCATGCCTTGATCTAATTTGGGCTGGACACAAGACGGACCTTGCCATGAACATCATCGAGGACGTCCGGCAGCAGCTCAATCCTGTGAACCTTCATGAAGAAAATCTTGTGGCCTTTCCACTCACAAACTTGTTTGTGGAGGCATGCCACGTCATCTTCCTGCGTAAGCTTGACAAGAACAGTATACCTCACAAACGAAGGACTAGCTTTGATCTTCTTGTGCTTCAGTACACCCTGGACAACACGCCTGACAACAGTGAGGCTGGAATACAACTCTTCATTGGTATAAGCGCAAATGGCTTCCAGGATCCAACAGCCTAAAAACTCTGTTTTCCCAGTGCGTATATTGAGGTCATCCGCCTCATAGCAAGTGACATGTACAACCACACAATCCTTGTCTGCATCAGGGCTCTAATTGAAACAGAAACAAATTCTGAATTACTTTCCAGTATAAGAAACACAAGTTATTTAAACCACTATGTATAGCATGGCATCGAAGCTAATAAAATTTTGCATTATTCATCACCACATACTTA
>NC_057799.1:95631511-95694802 GCF_018294505.1 Triticum aestivum
TCGGCAAAGAAGAAAATCACCTTGGGAAGCTCAGCGGGGGGGGGGGGACACATCCTCGAAGGGGGAAAACTGGTCCTGCAGTGCCACGGGGGCTATAACCTTAAACGGGGCGTTGACCATCTCAGTAGTGGCCGTGAGCGTATCTGGGGCCGGCTCTGTGGCTGCCTCCATCTTCTTGGAGCTCTCTGTCTCATGGGGATCAGCCTCCCGCGTCTGCTCCAATATTGGCAGATCTTTGCCTGGTTCTCCTTGGTCCATCATGAAACTGACGAATACTAGGAGACCACTGAAAGGAAAACACAATCGCAATGACAATGAAACAAAAAAAGAGAGTGAGGATCGGTTACTGCTTTGCAAAAGTTCTTTTTTCCTCTGAACGAAAATATACCAACATCACGGATCCGCTTACCTTCCGTTCATTGGGAGAGAAGAACAGTGGCAGATGCGAGTGTTGCCTTTCTTGAAGATGGTGAGGGAGAAGGGGATTCAGCGAAGAGTGAAATGATGGTTGCTTCGTCCGTCAAACTTAGACTACGAGGAGGTGGGGTTTTGTGATACGACAGCTCGTTATTGCCGCGCTACGACCGGGGTGACTCTCCGCCTGCATACTGCCTTCTAATTTGGTGGATGGCATTTGGGCCCGCGCGCTGCATGGCCCGCATGTCGGTGAACAAAAGTATAATGACATTCAGTAGAGGGAGACGTTTCGATGACCTAGGATGAGCCAAAAGCAGTATTGTATCCACTTTACTAGTAGTAATTGTTTTTCTGGGTAGCTGTAGAGTGTCTCCACTGTTCTAGTAGTAATTGTTTCTCTGGGCCCAAGACAAAACAGCCCATCCACCCTAGTAAATATTAAAACCAATTCAAAAGTCCATATATTTACTGAATGAGAGGCGCTACCCACACCCAGCACACCGCCCCCCTAAAAAACCTGGGTGTTCTTCTTCCTCCTCACTCCCACCCACCTCATGTCAGCTCGCTCCACCCGTACCCCAAATTCCTCACCTCACTCCTACAGAAAACCCCAGCTCCCCTTCTTCCTCACTACTACAGAAAAACCCCAGCTCCCCTTCTTCTTCACTCGCACTACAACTAGGCTCGTCATTCATTACTCTGCTCAAATCCATGAGCGCGACGCGATGCCCTCGAGGAAAATGGAGTCGGCTGACCCCAGCGCCAAGAAGATGAGGCTCCCGCCAGCGGTGACGCCTGTTGTAGATCCTGCACCCGGCAGCGCGGGGAGAAGCGGCGACCCCGCCCCCACCGGATCCCAGGAACCCGTAGAATCTCGGGTGGACCGCATCAGCGATCTCCCGGACATTGTCCGTGGGGAGATCTTCTCGCTTCTCCCCACCAAGGATTGCTACCCCACCCAAGTCCTCTCAATTCGGTGGCACCCTCTATGGCGCGCCGTGCCCCTTAATCTCGATTGTTGTCAGCTATCTCTCTTCAATGATTTTGAAATCCCCAGAGCCATCATCTCCTCCCACCAGGGCTCCGTTCAAAGCCTCTGCATCCCGTCATGCTACCTCAGCAAGCATACCATGCACTGCACGATGGACGCCTGGCTGAAATCCCCTAAATTCACAGAACTACAGCTACTTGAGTTCTACTATTCCCCTGGAAATCACCTACCAGATACTGAACGCCATTTACCTGTGCCCTCAACACCGATGTCCATCTCGCGGTTTTCCTCCTCTCTCCACACCGCCACCTTTGCGCTGTGCGACCTACCAGACAATCTGGTACTAAACCTTCAACTCCCATTTCTGAAGAAACTTTCACTTGTGCGGGTTCGTATATCGGAGGCCTCATTGCACAGCATCATCCACTCCAGTTGCCCTGCCCTGGAGTGCTTGGTGCTTGTTTTCACAGTTAGAATCGGTTGTCTCCAAATAAAGTCGCCTAACCTTGTAAGAATTGGAATTTCTTTTGACGGAAGGCAGCTCATCATCCAAGATGCCCCTTCACTTCAAAGGTTGATCATTGATTCTAGTTATTCACCATTGCAAATAACCGTCCTCTCTGCGCCTAAACTAGAGACCTTGGGTGTAACACATGATCTCTGTGCTCATTTCAATATGGTGTTTGGCTCCACAGTTCTTTAGGTACTTTACATTATCATCTACACTTGTAACCATAAGCTGCATTTTAAATTTCTGCGCATAAGTTATATGTCATATTGGAGTACACATTTTGTACTAATATTATGTTCTATGCTCAATGACGAGTTTCTCCATGGATGGCCTATCAATGGTGCTGGATTCTGTCAAGATCTTTTTATATCCAAATGAATATTTTTGATCTGGACAAGATTATTGGCTTGCTGCAATGCTTTCCATGTCTGGAGAAGTTGTATATAAAGGTGATAATTTCACGCACATTGGAAGCCCGCATATAGTGTACTAGAATTAACCCTTCAGCTGTTGCTCTTTCGACACTCCTTTTTTTATTCCTTAATTGTTTTCAATCTTCATGTCTATTTAGGCAACAGGACGGGTAAGAAAGTTATAACCAATCGATGGATTCGTAAGCATCGGGATTTTCTCACCTCTCATGAGATTCGACTAAAGACAATAACGCTAGAACGATATGTAGCCAACCGTGCAAACACTAGATTTGCCACATTCTTCCTGCTGAATGCGAGGTTACTATTTTCCATCAGGCTTAAGTTTATCAGCAGCATGGTTTTGACGGATGGGTATGTGGAAGAGCAAAAAAAGGAGTTTCAGGTGGGCAAAAGAGCTTCTGAACGTGTCGGGCTTCTATTTACAACATATTGTGGTGATAATCCAGTAAATTTTATGACCCAGGATGTTCATTCTATGGACCTGACCGATCCATTTGACTGTGACTGCCAAAAACAGTGGTGGAGTTAGATGTTGTTGCCCTTTTCAACCTGGTTTTTTTGTGTAAACCTGGTGAACAATTAACCCTCATGCTTTTGTACAGTTTGTAAGCTGGAGTTAGATGTTCTTGCCCTTTTCAACTCGGGTGTGACTGTCATATTTTCTTTGAAGCAAGGCAAATGGCTTGCCAGTCATTTAATTTAGAGTGAAATATTGTAACAACTAACAAATCCCAACCAAGGGAAATAACATCACTCTCGCCGGCTACTTGAGCTCACTGTGCATTACAGAAGCCAAGTGATTAGCCCCCACCAGCACCCACAAACTTATTTCCAACTAGCACATCAAATGGGCTGTAAATTTTCATAGGAAGGGCTGCATGACCGTGACAAATTTGGATTCTGACATTTGGGACCCGCAAGGAAATAGCCTATCCAAGGTGGTGTCGACTTACTAGCCTGTCAACAAACGATTCTTCCTACCAGCCATTGGATTGACATCCAACATCTGTCGTGTATCTTCTATCTCTTGTCTTCTTCTTCCTCCAGACACCCAAACCAAACCACCCCGTCGGCTCAGCCTGCTCCCGCCTTCCATGGCTGGCTGTGCCTCCACCGCCCTACCATACATACCCTCCAATGTTGGCCAGTCCCTTCCTCTATTCCCCCCACGTCCTCTTATTCTTCGGCGACGTTAGCCCCAACACGCACCCGCACCCGAACCATTCAACCCTCGTACTCCCCTCCGCCTGCGACTGGACCGGCGCATCTTCCACGGCTCCTGTTCTTCCGTCTGAGGCCTCGCCGTCGTCCTCCGCCTTGCGGCCTTGGTTCGCTCGCCGTGCGCGGTGCGCCGCCCTCTTGCGTTATCAAGGTCGTCAACAACCGAGAGGAACAAGGAGATGACTATACGTGGAGAGGATGACAGTAGGGACCCACCAGCGTCATGGCAGTACGCAAGCAAGTGCCTCTATATTACAAGCCCAAAAATGTGGTTCCTCCTAATGGTTAGACATCTGGGGCTCACGCCATTGTCAACGTAGTCAATAAACGAGAGAATTACACTACGAGCGGCTGGCACCAGGGACCCAGCAGGTCGCGCAGTTTTTTTTGAGGAACAAGCAGTTGTTATTTATACTAGTTTTAGCGACGGATCAGGGTAACAACGGGGCTGTGCACGGGCTGTGGCCCGTCTAGCCAGGGTTTTATTTATGTTTACCACATCATGAGCCCAGTTGTGTTTCTTTCTTGCTGAAAATGGCTAGCCCAGTTCTATTTTTTAAAAGAAATACCCAAACAAGGCCTACTTGCTTTATCAGCCCTGCTGGGCTGCAAATCTTTCAAGACGAGGAGAGTTTGATTCGGTTTGCCCAGAAATGGGTTGTACATTTTTAAAACACATCAAACCGGGAATTAGTTTCAATTTTTTTTTCATTACAAGATTTTAAATTCCATTGATTTTTATGCCTGGACAATTATTTGGATTTTATATTTATATAAATTATTTTTCAAAATAGTTTGAATGTGAATCGATATTTCGGGATTAAAAATAGTTGACCGCACCGAAATATGCAAAAAATTCGTGTACTTTTTAACCGTGGCCACAATATGGGGTGTAATGCTAACAAAAAGAAGATGGGCTCCAACAAAATTCTTAAGAATTAGCAAATGGGCTGTACATTATTAGAAATAATGCACACAAGAGCAGTGACTGTTGGATGTCCATCCAACGGCTGTCGTGCTTCTTCAATCTCCGCTTTTCCTACTCCAGCCGCTCAAACAAGCGCCGGCGGGACTGTCTGCTCCCTCCTCCCGCGGCCGGCTATGTTGCCGCGCAAGCCTCACCGCCCCACCGTACTCCCATCGCTGGCCTAGCCATCCCTCTACTCACCCACACCTGCTGTTATTCTCCGGCGATGGCAGACGAACCAGTAAACCCTCGTACAGTCGTACTCCCCTCCGCGTGGGAAACAACTGCCGAGTCTTCCCTGCCTCCGTGTCGTTCCCTTCATAGGCCTCGCTGTCGTCCACCGCCCTGGTACTCTCAGCGCAGCCTAGTCAACGTGGTCAATGAACGACATACATTGGAAGTGGACTGTACGTGGAGAGGCTGACAGCTGGGTCCACGGTCGCACGCAAGGAAATGCCTCCTTATTACGCGCAAAATAGTGATTCCTCCACCTGACAGCTAGGACCCACGGGAAGGGCTTCTGTATTTTGCGGAAAAAACGTTCCCCCCGCTGACAGGTCGGACCCACCAGCTATATCTTCACACGCAAGGAAGTGCCTCCTTATGACGCACAAAAAAAAGAATACCCCCTGCTAGCTGGACCCACCATAGTGGGTGGCTGACTTGTGGGCCTACTAAGTTGACGGGGACAGAGGGCTTTGTCAACTTAGTCAATATGAACGATTCTAGCTCCAGTGACCGTACGATGTCCATCCAACGGCCATAGTGCTTCTTCAACCTCTGGTCTTCTTGCTCCACCTGCCCAAAGCAGCGCCGGTCGTGCCGCCTGCTCCTGCCTCCCGTGGCCGGCTATGCTGTCGCGGAGGCCTCACCGCCCCCATACTACTCCCACCGCTGGCCAGGCCATCCCTCCACTCACCCACACCCCCTGTTATTCTGCGGCGACGGCATCCTCACACCGCAGCCGAACCAGTGAACCCTCGTACTCCTCTCCACGTGGGCATCCACTGCCGCGTCTTCCCCGGCTCCGTGTTGTGCCCTTCCTAGGCCTCGCCGTCGTCCACTGCCTTGGTGCTCTCGGCACGGCATGGTCAATGTGGTCAACGACCGACTTCCATCAGAAGAGTACTATACGTGGAGAGGCTGACAGCTGGGTCCACGGCCGCAGCTGGGTCCATGGCCACAGCCCAAATTTATTGTGATTTGCCATGTAAGTCGCTTTGTCAGGCCTGTTGGGCTACAAATCTTTCAAGATGAGGAGAGCATCATTCGGCTGGCCGGGAAAATGGCCTATCAGTAATGAGAAATGGGCTATACATTTTTAAAACACATCAAACCGACAATAGTTTCGAATTTCTTTTTTTTCATTTCAAGATTTTAAATTGCATTGATTTTTATGCATGGACAATTTGTTGGATTTTATATTGATATACATTTATTTTTAAAATCAGTTTGAATGTGACTCAAAATTTCGGGATTAAAAACAGTTCGGACCCGCACCGAAATATGCAAAATTTCGTATAATTTTTTAATCGTGGCCACAATATGGGTTGTAATGCTAACAAAAAGAATATGTGCTCCAAAAAAACATTAAGAATTAACAAATGGGCTGTAAATTATTAGAAACAATGGCAGATGGGTTGTATGCTGTTTTCCAGTGATTTGAGGCTTTCCTAAAAAAAGGTTGACGCACAAGTAGTGACTGTTGGATTTCCAGCGAACGACCGTCGTGCTTCTTCAATCTGTGCTCTTCCTGCTCCAGCCGCTCAAACAAGCGCCGGCGGGACTGCCTGCTCCCTCCTCCCCGCGGCCGGCTATGCTGCCGCGCAGGCCTCACCACCCCACCGTACTCCCATCGCTGGCCTAGCCATCCCTCTACTCACCCACACCTGCTGTTATTCTCCGGTGACGGCACACGAACCAGTAAACCCTCGTACAGACGGCCGACATGCATCTGAAGTGGACTGTACGTGGAGAGGCTGACAGCTGGGTCCCCGGCCGCACGCAAGGAAATGCCTCCTTATTACGCGCAAAATAATGATTCCTCCACCTGACATCTGGGACCCACCGAAAGGGCCTTTGTATTTCACGAAAAAAACTTACCGCCGCTGACAGCTTGGACCCACCAGCTATATCTTCGCACGCAAGGAAGTGCCTCCTTATTATGTACAAAAAAATGAATACTCCCCCTGCTAGCTGGGACCCAGTATAGTGGCAGGCTGACTTGGGGGCCTACTAAGTTGACGGGGACTTAGGGCATTATCAACTTAGTCAATATGCACGATTCTAGCTCCACTGACTGTACGATGTCCATCCAACGGCTGTAGTGCTTCTTTAACCTCTGGTCTTCTTGCTCCAGCCGCCCAAAGCAGCGCCGGTCGTGCCTCGTGCTCCTGCCTCCCGTGGCCGACTGCGATGCAGCGGAGGCCTCACCGCCCCCTACTACTCCCACCGCTGGCCAGGCCATCCCTCTACTCAGCCACACCCCCTGTTATTCTGCGGCGACGGCAGCCTCACACCGCAGCGAACCAGTGAACCCTCATACTCCTCTACGCGTGGGCATCCACTGCCGCGTCTTCCCCGGCTCCGCGTCGTCCCCTTCCTAGGCCTCACCGTCGTCCACCGCCCTGGTGCTCTCGGCGCGGTGTGGTCAACGTGGTCAAGGAACGGCTTCCATCGGACGTGGACTGTACGTGGAGAGGCTGACTGCTGGGTCCACGGCTGCAGCAAGGAAGTGCCTCCTTATTACGTGCAAAATAATTATTCCTCCACCTGACAGCGGGGACCCACCGGACGGGCCACCGTATTTCGCGAAAAAACGTTTCCCCTGACTGCTGGGACCCACCAACTACATCTTCACACGCAAGGAAGTGCGTCCGGGCAAAAAAAACGATTCGCCCCCTGACTGCTGGGACCCACCAGCTACATCTTCGCACGCAAGGAAGTGCCTGACAGTCGGGACCCACCTGGTCGAAGCGTACGTAGCGTTGTCATTCTGGTCGCAAACGTGTACGTACATACTGGTCGATGTAGAGGCGCGCACGTGTCGTAGTAGAGGCGCGCACGTAGCATGTACACGTACGTACAGCGGCCAATGTGCAAGAAAGAAAATACGGCCGCGTGCGTACATACTGGCAGGGTCTCGAATGCCTACTCGTGCATACGTACGGCCAGGGCTCGTGTACATGGCTGGGTCGGAACGGAGAAACAACGTCGTCATCGTGTTCATGGGGAGCCAACCAGCTAGGTCGGAACGGAATGCGTCGTCATGTTCATCGGGAGGGCTTGGATGGAACAGCCGATGGAAACGAGGCCTGGCGTACCGCAGAACGGAGGAAACAGCCTTGTGTTCGACCGGCCACATTCGAAACGGCATCCTGTTCATCGGGAGGGGTCTGGGGTACCGCAAAACGGAGGAAACGGACCTCCTACGGTCGAAACGGGGGTCCTGTTGATCGGGAGAGGTGTGGCGTACCGCAAAACAGAGGAAACGGACTTGTGTTGGAGCGTTATGGTCGAAACGGGGGTCCTGTTCATCGGGAGGGGTGTGGCGTACAGCAAAACGGGACTCCACGGGATACTGTTCATCTCCACCGTTGTCGTCGTTTTGTCACGACAGATGTCCTAGAGAAAGGACTTAGTCGTGGAGACATCGCTACGGGTTAACTTAAAGGGGTTAAAGCAGACAAAGGACGGAAGAGATTTTATACTAGTTTGGCCCCTTCGATGAAGGTAAAAGCCTACGTCTAGTTGTGATGGAATTGATGGGGTTTCGATGACCAGGGGGCGAATACGCTTTGCCTGAGTCTCGAGTTGTTGTTTGTTGTCCCTGAACCGCCGCCGGGCCGTCCCCTTATATACATGGGTTGACACCCGTCGGTTTACAGACTCCGAGGCCGGCTCATAATCGTGTCCGGCTCGGTCTCTACTACACATATCTTACAATACAAGTTTACATCTCAATGACTGTTTGTGTCTACATGCCTTAAACGGGCTTTGGGCCCTGGGCCTTCATGAAGCGTCACTGTCTGTCTTCATGGGCTTCAGATACATATGAACTACTTATGAAGTTAACCCGGCCTCTCCTGGCCGGTTTACGCCCAGTGGTAATATCCCCAACATTAGGCCCCAGATTGATTTGAACTGGTTCATGTCAATCCTCAAAACTTGAGAAAATTTCCTCTTCAACATCTTCACACAATCTTGTAAACCACCATGACATCATCTTCTAGGATCTTGGTAAACCGTCGTGACGTCACCTGTCATTAACGAGCCTCCGACAATCGAGGCGACAACATCACCTTATATCAAAAAATCCGGCTCCTCGATTTTTGCATCTGTCGTTTATCTTCTTATAAATAGGGCCAGGGGGTCTTTCCACCCCTCGTGCCTCTTCGCTTCATCTTCATCCTCGTGACGCCCGAACCTTCGACCTCGGCCGCCGCCGTCAACCTTCGACTACTGCACCACCCTTGGCCGCTGCATCGACCTGAACGTACCAGAGCTCCTCCGCGCGCCGCCGCTGCTCAACAGCACCCGTAAGTCTCCCCTTTCTCTTACCATAGATCTGCGCTTAGGGTTTTCGTCGTTCATCGGTGTTCGTCGCCGCCCTTCTTTTCCCTTGTTTATATCCATGGGTTAGATCCAAAAACCACATAGGTCTCATGCGGTAGTAGTTTAAACCATATAGATCTCGTGCTTTAGCAGTTTCAACACCTGTTTGATATCCAACTCATCTCATCTTAGTGAACCTTCAGTATACTGGAATTTAGGTCAGAATATCTTTTGTTTTTCCCATGCGCGGTTGATCTGAAATTACCATAGCAAGATGTGAAAGTTGTTTCTTCCTTCTCTTACACCCTTTGAATACCAGATTGGCCGGTTTAACCTCACAGAAAAAATGATGACCCGGTAGATACCATTAGTCCCCTGTTGAACCGCCAATGCATTACACTGTTCCATTGCCAGACTCCGGTTTACCAATATGCTAGTATCCCCATACCGCTGTATAGTTGTCCACTGTAAATCTTAAACCGGTAATACTCATGTTTCAGATTTTCCTTGTCATGGCTAAACAAGTTTATGAGTGCAATTGGGCTCCCTCTCGAGTAACCGAGGAGCAATTAAACAACCTTGTTAAGACGGGCGCCCTAGCCAAGAAAGATGTCATCCATTGGAGGGTCCCTGGCCTGGAAAATCCTCCTACACCCAAGGATGGAAAAGTAGTCGTGTTTGCTGATCATCTCGGACGAGGTTTTAGCCCTCCCGGTTCAAAAAATTTCCGAGATGTGCTAGCCAATTTTCAGCTGCGCCCTCAAGACATCGGTCCCAACTCTGTTACCAATATCTGCCACTTCCAAGTATTCTGTGAAGCTTATCTGCAAGAGGAACCTACAGTCGAACTGTTTAGGGATTTCTTTCATTTAAACTGTCGCACCGAGTTCTCAGATGGACCCAATACGGAACTGTGCGGAATGGCGGTTCAGAAGAGAAAAGAAGTCACCTTCCCCCATCCCAAACTCCACAGTCACCCCAAAGAGTGGAACCAAACTTGGTTTTACTTCATGGATACCTCTCCATCTGACGAAAAACCCCTGCCGGGTTACCGCCCTGAACACCTGAGCAACACACACTCGTTTCCTCAGAGGCTGACAGCAAGAGAACGGGCCAACTATGCTCCCCAACTTTCGAAGCTTAGAGCCTTCATGGCGAATGGTTTGACAGGAATCGATCTTGCTCGTTGCTGGATAAGCTGGAGCATTCTGCCCTTAAGCCGGTGCCCCGGTTTGATGTGTGAGTACATGGGGAGTTTGAAGGATGCTCAGCGGCACATTGACATTTAGCTTACAGATGACGAAGTCACTGAGGCTGTAAAGAAAATATTGAACGAACCGGAGGCCGTCTGTGCCCAAACCGGGCTACTCCCTTTCTGCACCTTCAATAAACCACCAGCTGTAAGAATCATATAATCCTTTGTATCTGAATTTGCTTCTGTCCAAATATTCTCTGAAAGTGTGATTATTTTTCTGACAGGGTGATGATCCGTTCTGTAACAAGAAACCATCACAAGATAAACGGGCAAAACCGCAAGACAAACCGGTCAAGCCAGTTCGTCCAAAGACCAAGG
Organism: Triticum aestivum; assembly: GCF_018294505.1. NCBI lineage: Eukaryota > Viridiplantae > Streptophyta > Magnoliopsida > Poales > Poaceae > Triticum > Triticum aestivum. The sequence continues at coordinate 95,642,180 of NC_057799.1, forward strand.
TTGTCAAGAAACCTGCCAAGAGAAGGACCACTGCATCCTCCGATCTACCAGCTGATGACAATGTGCGTAATCCGGAATCAGAGGTAGAACTTGACTCTCTTGGCTTATTTTTCATACATCTCATTGACAATGATTATTATCAGGACGACGCTGAAGGCAGTCACGCCGAGGACGTAGAGGTAACTATTCTTTCCTCCGATTCAGATCCTCTGCCAACATCAAAAATCCGTCAAGCAAACCGGAAAGTAAAATTTTCTCACCCTCTTGCTTATTTGGATCCAAACTTTCTTTTGAAGACGCAGCAGCACAAAGCTCGTCGTACAACCCGGCACAGCGGCCAGGTAGTTACCTCCGCCGGTTTACCGAACAGACCGGTTCGGAAACGCCGATCAGAGGTCTCTTATCCCTTTGATACTTCATGCCCAAAAATAGGTCGTTTTCGCCAGCCTCTTAACCTGTCTGATTCAAATTATCACGGTACTTCTCACTCATCCTCTGGCGAGTCTTCGACCACAGAGCTTCCACCTCTCAAAACAGTTCCTGGGTGAGTTATGCACATGTCTTTATTCTTGATATGTTATTTTTTCATACTGTACTGATCGTTATGTCTTATCTTTTCGCAGCACCAAGCCAAGACCCAGCAAGAAAGCTCGGTTGAACAAACCGGCTGATGAAAATGTAGCTGCTGAACCGGAAACAACTCCAGATCTGGAAGGAACCGATGCTGACGCCATGCTTCACAATCCGCCGCTTCAAGACCATGATTTCCTTGCTAAACAAGTGCAATTTGATATTACAAGTCATGCAGACGGGCCAACCAGCCATGTCCGAACTGGTGACAACCCGGTCAGTCCAACGAAGGACATTGATAAACCGCCAATCCGGCAAGAACTCCGAATGAACAAGATGATGATGTTATGATTACTGGCATTGGCCACTCCATTCCAGGCAACCCTATAGCTTTGTCAAAGCATACTACCAAGGATGATCTCTCTGCTATCGGCAAAGGCAAATGGAATGCCGATTTATCAAGCTTCGCCAACCTCAATGTTCAAGATATTCACTCTGGCTTCTTGAACCGTCTGTATACCAGTCGTGACTATGAAGCTAGTTTGGTAAAATTGATGAAGGAGCGATATGAGGTAACTACTGTTTTTCTCCTTTGTCCAATTTCAGTTCATCGGCTCTTAGTAGCTCCCAAGTGACGGTTTATGATACCAATCTAAACCGGGACTTTTGTCATAACTTAACCTTGCCTATTTAGCCTCCAGGGACCGGATTACCTTGTTAAGATGAACCGGTTCCTTATAATTTGCCATACTTCTCTTTCGCCGGTATAGTCCCCAAGGGCCGGTTTAACTTTATAAAGATGAACCGGGACTGTAGAAGAATTCCCATATCAACAGATTTTTGAGCAAACACACATTAGCCCCAAAGTGCCAAGCTTAATACTTGTATTGTGTTTGGGACTTGTAAAAATTTCTGAGTAAACGCAAATAAGCATTAGCCCCCAAGTACTAAGGGCATAACTTGTTATGTGCTTGGTGCTTCAAATATGTACTGTCAACTCATTATGTATCTGTCTCTTTACAGGCGGAGCTGAGCAAGAAGGAACGCCAAACCGCTGATCTGCAGGAGAACATCAAAACCCAACAATCTGAAGCCTCCAAAGCAAAGGAAGAGTTGACCCGCACTCTAGGCGCTATGGAGAAACTGAAAGAGGGCTTCAACAAAGAGCGGGCGGATTGGGAGACTGAAAAAGCCGCTTTGATAAAAAGGGCTGAAAACGCAGAAGCCACTCTTAAACCGGTGGTTGACGAGCTAACTGGTGTAAAGCGGCAAGTGCATGCTATGACCTCTGCTGTGTTTGGTAAGCATCCTTCCTTTATGCTTTCAACATATCCTCTCATGCGTTGCCGGTTTACTGATGTTTTTAATGATACAGGAACCCGCATTAGCCATCTGGGCTCAGATGTGCAGAAGAAGTTGAAAGCTGCCTACACGCTGATAGAGAAACTTTATACCGGCGCACAACGGATTATCTGCACCACTTTGCACAATAAGCCACCCTCGACATTGATCAAGGATACCTTAGACATGCTATCTATGATGCCTGCCCAGATAGAAGAGCTGAAGAGGTCTGCTGCAAGGGCTGGCGCTCTGACCGCGCTAACCCGGGCAAAAGCATGGGTGCCTGATCTTGATCCGACGGACGTGGCTAAGGGCTACCCAAGCTTGAAAGAGGACGGGTCGGAATTTTGCACTGAAGATCTCCGCGCCATAAGCCGGGAAGTACGTCCACTGGCTTGTCAACTTGCTGAAGAAGCTGATCTTTCACATTATCAGGCGAGTTATGATATCAACAACAAGCGGGTTGCTGCACCAACTCTTGAAACTCAAAGCCTGATCCCTCCAATCCGTAAACACACTTATGCCCCTGATATTGAACCGTCCACCATTATAAGCGACGAAGCTGTGTTCCAAGCTTTAACTGGGATCGACTGGATAACTGTTGACTTCCAGCCGCTGGGTAGGGACAAAGAAGAAGAACCGGTGCAAGATGACCCGCAGCCGTCAGGTCAAGCTGCTCAGTGATCATAACCCGGTGGCTGGTTTATCCTTCCATACTGCAATGTTTATTGAGAAACAATTATTCCTTTGAGTACGGAAACGCCTTGTAATAGGCTAGTTAAAACATTTGGTCTGTTATGCCTTCGTGCATATTTATCTGCAACTGATGCGTGTTAATCCGCCATGCTTTGAGATATGATGTTCATAATCCATAGCTTTTTATTACAATTGTTCCTGCAGATAAAAAGCTTAAAATGCCCTGGCGGTTTACCACCGGGCGGGTCATGATACCCAACTATATATATGACCAAGTTTTATAACTAAGGTTGTAAAAGATAACCAAGTATGGAAATATATGATACCTGCGACCTTTAGGCATAGTGTTGGCTGACCAACCTTGTAATGAAGGTAATAACCTTAATCCGGAGTAAAAACATCTCCTGTTATATAATGCTGGTTTACAAAAAAAAACGTTCCGGGTTGTGAAAAACACCGGCTTATTCCATACTGGTGACTATGAGTCAAAACCAGACCGGGCTAATAGTCTCCGGATTATAACTTGGTCATGTACCGACAACTTGTAGTTGACAGCCCAACGGGGTTGATAAACACTGGTTTGAAAACATCACAAATCTTAGCAAAAGAAAAAGAAACTTAGCAAAAGGCAAATAAAACCGTTGTAGTCGAGGCTTATAACGGGCTGCCAGGCACCAAATTTGATCAAGAGGTGTTGCTATGGTTCGGGTTCGACCAAGCCCCCAAATGATGCTGTGGCATTACGCCGATCAAAAGGCATTGCTATGGTTCGGGTTCGACCAAGCCCCCAAGTGATTCTGTGGCTTTACGCCCATCAAGAGGCGTAGTCATGGTTCGGGTTCGACCATGCTCCCAAGTGATGCTGTGGCATTACGCCGATCAAGAGGCGTGGCTATGGTTCGGATACGACCAAGCCCCCAAGTGATTCTGTGGCTTTACGCCGATCAAGAGGCGTAGTCATGGTTCGGGTTCGACCATGCTCCCAAGTGATGTTGTGGCATTATGCCGATCAAGAGGTGTAGCTATGGTTCGGATACGACCAAGCCCCCAAATGATCTGATATCAAGCTTTAAGAAGCTAAATCAAGGGGTAAACCGGACGCCGCTTTCTAAGCTCCATGTAACCACACGTGATGTAAGAAAACAACAGATACCCCGCTTTAGCCGAGGTTCTGGTTTATTATATTGATCATAATATATACAATGTCATAATATGTACATAAGCAGAGCCTGTAGCTCAAGTATAGTAGGGCCGAAGATGAGCAATATTCCACAGCCGGTTGGTCTCTTCCTCCGATTTACGTGAGTCTTTGCGCTCTCGAACATCGATTAGGTAGTACGACCCATTGTGCAAATCCTTGCTGACCACAAAAGGCCCTTCCCAAGGGGGGATAGCTTGTGCATATCTGTCTGATCCTGGATGAGTCGAAGCACCAAATCTCCTTCTTGAAGGTTCTGGTTCTAACCCGGCGGCTATGATAATGACGCAGATCTTGCTGATAAATCACCGAACGGGCTGCCGCCATGTCACGCTCCTCATCTAACAGGTCAAGAGTTTCCTGCCGTGCCTTCTCGTTATCCGCTTCAACATATGCCGCTACACGAGGCGAGTCATGACGGATGTCACTAGGAAGAACCGCTTCCGCTCCATAAACCATGAAGAACGGTGTGTAGCCTGTCGATCTGTTGGGTGTGGTATTGATGCTCCATAATACTGAAGGTAACTCCTCAACCCAACAACCCGGCGTCCGTTGCAAAGGAACCATAAGCCGGGGTTTGATGCCTCTCAAGATCTTTTGATTGGCCCTCTCCGCTTGACCATTGGACTGGGGGTGAGCCACTGATGACACGTCAAGCCGGATGTGCTCACTTTGACAGAACTCCTTCATGGCACCCTTTGACAGATTGGTACCATTGTCTGTTATAATGCTGTGTGGAAAGCCAAACCGGAAGATCACCTTTTTGATGAATTGAACTGCCGTGGCTGCATCACACTTACTAACTGGCTCTGCCTCCATCCATTTTGTGAACTTATCAACTGCCACCAAAAGGTGGGTCTTCTTGTCCTTGGACCTCTTGAAATGCCCAACCAAATCCAGCCCCCAAGTTGCAAATGGCCAGGTGATTGGAATCATCCTCAATTCTTGAGCTGGTACATGAACACGCCGTGAGAATTTTTGACAGCCATCACATCTTTTAACCAAGTCCTCGGCATCAGCAAGGTGTCAACCAATAAAAACCATGACGAAACACCTTGGCCACCAAAGATTTTGAACTGGCGTGGTGCCCACAATCTCCTTCGTGGATCTCACGCAAAATTTCACGGCCTTCCTCAGGAGATACACAGCGTTGAAACACCCCTGTCACACTGCAATGATGTAACTCTCCATTGATAATAGTCATGGACTTGGACCATCGGGTTATCTGTCTGGACAAAGTTTCATCCTCTGGTAACTCGCCCCGGTTTATATACGCCAGATATGGAACCGTCTAATCCAGGATAATACGTAGAGCTGCCACCAACTGAGCCTCCGGATCAGGAACAGCCAAATCCTCTTCACCATGGAGCTTGACGGACGGATTATGCAAACCGTCCAGGAAAACATTAGGTGGATCCGGTTTACGTTGGGAACCCAGGCGGCTTAAAGCGTCTGCCGCTTCATTCTTCCGCCGGTCCACATGATCCACCTGATAACCTTTGAAGTGACCTGCAACAATATCCACCTCACGACGATATGCTGCCATCAGTGGGTCCTTGGAATCCCAAGTGCCAGACACTTGTTGAGCCACCAGATCCGAGTCACCGAAGCATTTAACTCGGCTGAAATTCATCTCCTTAGCCATCCGTAGACCATGGAGTAAGGCCTCATATTCAGCTGCATTATTAGTGCAAGGGAACATCAAACGGAGAACATAACAGAACTTATCACCTCGTGGGGAAGTTAACACGACTCCAGCCCCCGAGCCCTCCAATTGCCTGGACCCATCCAAATGAATAGTCCAATAAGTGTGATCCGGCTTCTCTTCTGGCGCTTGTAATTCTATCCAATCATTGATGAAATCCACAAGTGCCTGAGATTTGATCGCCGTTCGGGGTATGTATTTCAACCCGTGAGGCCCGAGCTCGATAGCCCATTTAGCAATTCGACCAATTGCCTCCCTATTCTGGATTATATCCCCCAAAGGAGCAGAGCTGACCACCATGATGGGATGACCTTGGAAATACTGCTTAAGCTTCCGGCTTGCCATGAAAACCCCATACACCAATTTTTGCCAATGCGGGTACCTCTGCTTGGATTCAATGAGTACCTCACTAATATAGTAAACCGGCCGCTGAACCACATATTCCTTTCCTGCCTCCTTGCGCTCCACCACAATAGCCACACTAACAGCTCGAGCGTTAGCTGCCACATATAGCAGCAACGGTTCTTTATCAACCGGAGCAGCAAGAATCGGCGGATTAGCTAGCTGCCGCTTTAAGTCCTCAAATGCTTCATTAGCAGCGTCACTCCAGACGAAGTTATCCGTTTTCTTCAGCATCTGATACAAGGAATGGCCTTCTCACCAAGACGACTAACAAACCGGCTCAACGCGGCAATCCGGCCTGCCAGGCGTTGAACATCATTGATACACTTTGGTTTAGCCAATGAGGTGATGGCCTTGATCTTTTCTGGATTAACTTCAATGCCCCTGTTAGACACCAAAAAACCCAAGAGCTTGCATGCAGGTACACCAAAGACGCACTTGGCCGGATTAAGCATCATTTTATAAACCCGCGGGTTATCAAAGGTTTCCTTCAAGTCATCAATCAATGTCTCCTTTTTCCTTGATTTCACCACAATATCATCCACATAGGCATGAACATTGCGGCCGATCTGTTTATGAAGACAATTCTGCACACACCGTTGATAAGTTGCCTGTGCACTCTTGAGCCCAAAGGGCATGGACACATAGCAGAAGGCTCCAAAGGGAGTTATCAAGGTCGTCTTCTCCTGGTCCTTAACTGCCATCTTGATCTGATGATAACCAGAATATGCATCCAAAAAACTTAACCGCTCACAACCCGCCGTAGCATCAATAATCTGATCAATACGGGGGAGGGCAAAAGGATCTGCCGGACAAGCTTTGTTGAGATCTGTGTAATCCACACACATACGCCAAGTGCCATTCTTCTTGAGGACCAGCACCGGATTAGCCAACCAGTCAGGATGGAAAACTTCAACGATAAATCCAGCCACCAAGAGCCTGGCTACTTCTTCTCCAATAGCTTTGCATCTTTCTTCATTGAACCGGCGGAGAAACTGCTTGACCGGTTTATACTTAGGATCAACATTGAGGGTGTGCTCAGCGAGTTCTCTCGGTACACCAGGCATGTCAGAAGGCTTCAATGCAAAGATGTCCCGATTCTCACAGATGAACTCGATGAGCGCTTTCCTATTTCGGATCCAAGTTAGCGCTGATGCTAAACTGCTTGGACGAATCGCCCGGCACGAAGTCAACAAGTTTAGTCTCATCAGCCGATTTAAACTTCAGGGCTGGATCATGCTCCGTAGTTGGCTTCTTCAACGAAGTCATATCTGCCGGATCAACATTGTCTTTGTAAAACTTCAACTCCTCTGTTGCACAAACCGACTCAGCATAAGCCGCATCACCTTCCTCACACTCCAAAGCAATCTTGCGGCTTCCATGGACGGTTATAGTTCCTTTGTGACCCGGCATCTTGAGTTGTAGATAGACATAACAAGGCCGTGCCATAAACTTGGCATAAGCTGGCCGTTCAAATAGGGCATGATACGTGCTTCTGATTTTGACCACTTCAAAGGTCAAGGTTTCTGATCTCGAGTCATGCTCATCTCCAAAAGCCACCTCCAGGGCTATGTTACCAACAGGATGTGCCGACTTACCAGGTACCACACCATGGAACACCGTATTGGACGGTTTAAGATTTTTATCTATTAGCCCCATGCGACGGAAAGTTTCATAATAAAGGATATTGATACTACTCCCTCCATCCATGAGTACCTTAGTGAACTAATAACCTCCCACCTGAGGTGCCACCACCAGAGCCAGATGACCCGGATTGTCAACCCGGGGTGGATGATCGTCTCTACTCCACACAATGGGCTGCTCGGACCAGCGCAAATAATGGGGCATCGCCGGTTCAACGGCATTCACCATCCTTTTATGAAGCTTCTGATCGCGCTTGTCCAAGCTAGTGGTGAAGACATGATACTGTCCGCTATTCAACTGCTTCGGGTTGCTCTGGTAACCCGACTGCTGCTGCTGCTGATTGCCCTGATGATTGTAGCCACCTTGGTTACCTTGATTACTTTGATTGTTATGTCCGCCCTGATTGCCATGGAATCCCGAACCGGAATTTCCTCCGCCATAACCCGGCCCATGAGAACCAGAGCCCGAACCGCCTCCTGATCCATGATCATACCGGAAAGAGACAGAATTTTTGAACTCTTGCATGATATAACAATCTTTCCAGAGGTGTGTAGATGGTCCCTCCTTCGTCCCATGCTTTGGACAGGGCTGGTTCAACAGATACGACAAACGGTCCGGATTAGGATTCGGCATTCCATTCTGCCGGGGCAGTTTACCCTTACGCCGTTGGCCCTTGTCGTGCGTATCAGTGTTAGCCACAAAGTCTAAATAGTGGTCCGCTTTACGCTTGCCGCCGTTTCCATGACCCGCCGGGTTGTGGTGCTGGCCCTTGGTGTTGCCGCTCTTCTTTCCCTTCCCTGTCTTGTCATCGTCAGACTCGGGATCCTTGGTACTATCAGAGTCGGCATACTTCACCAGTGGAGCCATAAGGGTTCCCATGTCATTACAATGACGTTTGAGCCGTCCCAACTTCAACTTCAAGGGCTGAAATAGGCAATTGCCTTCCAATGTTAAAACTGCAGTGTCAGCGTTGATGCGGTCTGATGAATGCAAAATCTTCGAAACCCGGCGCACCCAATGGGTTGTTGACTCTCCTTCCTCCTGGACACAGGCAGCTAAGTCCACAATTGACATGGGCTGCTTGCATGTATCCTTGAAATTCTGAACAAACCGGGCTCTCAACTCAGCCCATGACCTGATAGAATTAGCCGGTAAACTCTTTAGCCAAGTGCGGGCCGTTCCTTCTAGCATCATGGTAAAGTACTTCGCACATGCCGCATCATCCACGTCCAGCATCTCCATGGCCATCTCATAGCTTTCAACCCATGTTTCAGGGGATAAATCAGCGGTGTAATTCGGCACCATGCGCGGGCCCTTGAAATCTTCGGGCAGGCGCACATTGCGCAACGCCGGGACAAGACACGGCACCCCCAAGGAGCTAGAGGTAACTCCTGGTTCCAACGATGTGGTTGGACGAACCGGAGTAAGCTGACAGGCCTCGTGTTGCACTGCTAACTCGGCCTCTCTACGTGCCCGAGCCCGGTCCACCACATCCTGAGCATCACCGGCACCACCCGCCGGGTTATGGCCACGGGGCGGATCACGGTTCCGCGCATTGCTTCTGTCACTCCGGCTTGGACGGGGAGTGGAATGAATCCGATCGCGACTATACGAATAAGCCTCCTGTTGAATCAGGGCTGTCTGAAGAAGCTCCTTAACCCGGCGCGTCTCAACCGCTGCTGGAGAATCGCCTTCGATCGGGATGGCCGCCAGCCGTGAAGCGGCAGCGACAATGTTGTCCATTGTGTTAGAATAATGACCCGGTGGTGTGGGGACATGAGGTACCACAACGTTGTTCTGATGAGGCGGATCCACCAAACGTGGCTGAACTGGTGCCCCTGCTCTGGGTGCCTCTGCCCGGTTTACCACCGGCGGATTACTGGTTCCTGCCTCTGGGGTGTTAAAGAGATTTCTAGCGTCGTAAACCGGCGGCAGGCGAGATCGGTGCCTCCTCTTCAGGACTTCGTTCGACGCACTCTGATCCAGCATAATCCGGTAAACTTGTGCATCCAAAGCGGCCCGCTCCGCGGCTATCCTGGTATCCTTAGCTGCTAAGTCGGCTTTTGCCTGGGTGATCTGATCTTTCACTTTCGCAACTTCCGCATTGTGTTCATCCTGATCCGCCGGGTTAACCTCCGCCATCAGCATTGCCAACGCATCAAACAAATCAGATAGAACCTGAGCTGGCGGTCACACAGGGCCTCCTGCCCCAGCCGCTGCCGCCACTTCTGACCCGGAAATCATCACCGCTGCGGTTGAAGAGTGGAGCGCTGGTCGCGTGCCGGCCATGAAGATCACCACCCGGTTTGGCAGATCGAAGGGGTCCGGAATACTGTCACCATCGGAACAGCCCCCAATCCGGCCATCTTGTAACTGATATAACGACTCGGTCTCTCCAGTTGATGACTCGTCGCCGGAATAAACGACGGTCGCACCACCAAATTCTGATCTATCCTCATATTCACCTCCATGGATAACTCCCACGAAGGCATGCTTCATGACAGGCTTGACCTGGGCAGATCTCGCACGCTGAGCCGTATCGACGAGGTCGGCGCAGATGTCCTGCTCAGGGCCCGGTTCACTGATCTTACCAATGAAAACGTGTATGCCACCAAAGGGGACCCGGTACCCGTACTCGATTGAGCCGGCCTCGGGGCCCCAGCCTGCATCGTCGATGTAGAGCTTGCCGCGACGACTCTTGGTCATCCGGCCCACAGCGTAACCCTTGAGTCCTTTGAAGCTGCCCTCCAAGAACTTGAAACCATCGTGCGATAGCCCCACGGTGGGCGCCAACTATCGTGGTTTTGTCACGGCAGATGTCCTAGAGAAAGGACTTAGTCCTGGAGCCATCGCTACAGGTTAACTTAAAGGGGTTAAAGCGGACAAAGGATGCAAGAGAGTTTATACTAGTTCGGCCCCTTCGATGAAGGTAAAAGCCTATGTCTAGTTGTGATGGAATTGATGGGGTTTCGATGACCAGGGAGCGAATACGCTTTGCCTGAGTCTTGAGTTGTTGTTTGTTGTCCCTGAACCGCTGCTGGGCCGTCCCCTTATATACATGGGTTGACGCCCGTCGGTTTACAGACTCCGAGGCCGGCTCATAATCGTGTCCGGCTCAGTCTCTGCTACGCATATCTTACAATACAAGTTTACATCTCAATGCCGGTTTGTGTCTACATGCCTTAAACCGGCTTTGGGCCCTGGGCCTTCATGAAGTGTCACCGTCTGTCTTCATGGGCTTCAGATACAGATGAACTACTTATGAAGTTTACCCGGCCTCTCCTGGCCGGTTTACGCCCAGTGGTAATATCCCCAACAACCGTCGACCCCCTCCGGCCTCCACGGGCTACTGTTCATCCACCGTCAACCTCCTCCAGCCTCCACCTGCGACTGTTCATCCACGGGCTCCTGTTCATCCAGCCTCCACCGCGCGCTACTCCACCGGCTACTGTTCAACCAGCCCTCTCCACGGGCTCCTGTTCAACCACCCCTCCACGGGCTACTGTTCATCCAGCCCTCCACCATCTACTGTTCATCCTGTCCTCCACGGGGTGGTCCTGTTCATCCTGCCCTCCATGGGGTCCTGTTCATCCAGCCCCAACCGGCTCGATCGATCGGGGTCCTGTTCATCCAGAGGCAACACCACAGGGTCCTATTCATCCACCCCCACCGGGAACTGTTCATCCAAACCCCCCCAACACGCTCACTGTTCATCCAGAGGCAGCATCGATCGGCTTCAGTTAGCAGCAGTAGTGAAGGAATCGCTCGATCGTGTTCAGTTAACAGCCATCGATCGATCGCTCGGGTTCAGTAACGCGTAGCCTGCAGTGCAATCGCTTGAGTTCAGTTAGAGCCCAACACCTCGCTCGGGTTCAGTTAGAGTCCAACGCCTCGCACACACGTGCGTACAAACGAGAGAAACGTGCATTGCTCGGCCCCCGACCACCCACCGTAAACGGGGACTCCTCGATATTTTCCGCGCCCTTGCTTCTACCACGGTTTTTTCCATCATGGACGACCCAAAGAATGTCATGCAGCTGCGTCTCCGCCCCGCCCAGGACGAAAAGCCCATTTTCTGTCATGATTTTTTGTCATAAAAGTAGGACCCCACCACATCTATGATGATACCGGGTTTTGTCACAATTATCGTCATAGAAGTGTCATAAGTATGACATAATTTTTTTTCGTTCGGCCAAAAATGTCACGGGTGTGTCTTTTTTTTGTAGTGAATTTAGTTGAAATGCTTTGGTAGGTGGTACCGTGATCTGCTAGATATTGGTTTTGATACAAGTATTTAGTTTGCAAGTGCTAAGTTAATCCAATTAAATTTGCCACTTGTTTTTTTAATCAGTTATCTTAGGCAATAGGGGCCAAATTAGATGAAATGTGTCTTGCTAGGTGGTACCTTGATTTGGTAGATAACTTATTACAGATCTTAGGATTATACCTTTGGTAGGGGCCAAATAGTTTTTTCGGCAATAGGTGCCACTGAAATGATTTCGCAGGTGATACCTTGCCATCTTGTATGTTACTAGATCTTAGGATTATAATTGTCCATCAAATTGCTTCTCGCGGAAGAATCTCTTCATCAAATTGAGAGCTTGTTGTTTACTTTTTGGGATCGGGTTCCACTATGAAAATATAACTGAAGAAGAACCAAAAATATCACATGCTACTGTTTTTCTTTCCTATGAAGTGGATCGTTAATCCTTTGCTCATATTGCTTTAGGAAAATGGCACCACCACCATGTCGACTGTGCAAGTCAAGGTGCGCCAGCAGCCTTGCAACTGGCAAGCTGTTGGGCATCTACCTACAGCCGAGTTTTCATCATGCGGCGGTAAGAAATTAGATGAAATGTAACAACTATTTTTATTTTTAGTGTTGGCATTACTGCATTGTGTCATTTTGCTTTTTTTACACAGATCGTCCCATGCAATGTGAGGTTGAAATTCAACAAGCTGACAGGAGACACTATGACATTTGAGGCTCTTGGGGGGTGTACACTATGGAGGTCGAGAAAGGACGCGATATGTCGTAGATTGGAGGAGATGGATGGGCCCGTTTCCTCGCCCGCATGCGTCTTACTGGTGGTGAGTTGATCAGCTTCTCCTTCAGAGCAGAAAGACCCAAGCTGGCTATCATTTATATCAACCTGGTGGAAGATGATGAAGATGACGAAGATGATGAAGATAATGAGGACCCACTCGATAAAGATGATGAGAACCCACTTCATGAAGCCATCATAGCTCAAAGAATGAGGCTGAGCGAGGAGGAGGTGTGCAACCTATGGGACAAAATTCCGCCACGTGATGACTTTGTCGGGGTGCCATTCGTGACCCGCCTGACAAGTACCATGGTCGATCGGCATGAAATGGTATGTTATATTGACTGTAGTAATTTGATGATATATATATGCTTTATTGTTATACTTACAAATGCAAATTATCCGATGATATGCTTAGTGTAGAGTCCAATGATATGCTCTGTGGAATCTAGTCGATGATATGCTTTAGTGTAGAGTGTGATCACATGCTTATTAGTGTAAAATCCGAGGAACTATTAGTAGTGTAGATAATCCATATATACTTATTAGTAGAATTAATGCTTAATTAGTACAAATGTGTAGTACTGTGTCTTTTGATAGTGTAGAAATCTATACTTAATAGAAATATATTTGCAAGAGTATGTACGAGGCTATTTATTAATTGATATGTTTTTCTTATTGAGAAATTACCAAAAAACCTATCTATGAGTTGTGGTATCGAGCCTGATGAAGAAGGCTCAGCTGGACTACGCCTTACCGCAAGGGGCTCCGTCACCACCTGTACTTACCGCATGGACATAGACGGTCGCACACATTAAACTCGGTTGGGTGGAAGAGATTCCTCGTTGGCAAGAATCTTCATGTTGGACAGGCCATCCTAATTACTATCAGGAACACCCACCGCCCAGGCTTGAGGATGATGATCATTGTTGATATCATCTAGAACTACATATGTGTGTGTGGCTATATCATCTAGAACTACATATGATGATCGTCGTCGATATCATGTAGAACTACATATGATGATCGTCGTCGATATCATCTAGAACTACATATGATGATCGTCATCGATATCACCTAGTACTGCTTGAGAATGCATGTTGAGTATATATGAAATTGTTATCTAGTACTCCCTCCTTTCCAAATTACTCATCGTGAAACCACGACGAGTAATTTGGAACCGAGGGAGTACTACCTAGTACCTATAATGCTTTATGAAATTGATATCTAGTAGTACCTAGTATCAGGAAATTGCAATTTATTGAAGCTGAAATGGGGTAGGAAGCCAGGGGGAAATGATGAAATATATAGCAGTAGCGCGGGCTAGGAAATCGCTACAGCTCATTAATAGTAGCGCGTTCCGGAAAAGCGCTGCTGATATAGTCAATAGTAGTAGCGCGGGTACAAACCGCGCTATTACTAACAGTTAGCTGTAGCGCCATAGTAGTAGCGCGGCTGCCCGCGCTGCTGATAGCCTCAAAACCCGTGCTACTACTAGCGTTTTCCCTAGTAGCGTTACCTTGTGAACGAGACTATAGCATAAGAAATTATATGACAATATATATCCTGTTGTTCTAAAGATGATCATGATGCCCTCATGTCTGTATTTTATTTTATCAACACCTCTATCTCTAAACATGTGGACATATTTGTCGATTTCGGCTTTCGCTTCAGGACAAGCGAGGTCTAAGCTTGGGGGAGTTGACATGTCCATTTTGCATCATGCTTTTATATTGATATTTATTGCATTATGGGCTGTTATTACACATTATGGTACAGTACTTATGCCTTTTCTCTCTTATTTTACAAGGTCATTCATTGAAAAACTCTTATTCAAGTATCCTTTTATGCTATCCAGAAATTCTATATCATTTCCAATCAACAATATGTCATCCACATATAATATTAGAAATGCTTCAGAGCTCCCACTCACTTTCTTGTAAATACAGGCTTCTCCAAAAGTCCTTATAAAACCATATGCTTTGATCACACTATCAAAACGTTTATCCAACTCCGAGATGCTTGCACCAGTCCATAGATGGATCGCTGGAGCTTGCACACTTTGTTAGCATCCTCTGGATCGATAAAACCTTCAGGTTGCATCATATACAACTCTTCTTCTAGAAATCCATTCAGGAATGCAGTCTTTACATCCATTTGCCAAATTTCATAATCATAAAATGCGGCAATTGCTAACATGATTCAACCACGCCTGTTGTTATTCTCCGGCGACGGCAGACGAACCAGTAAACCCTCGTACACTCGTACTCCCCTCCGCGTGGGAAACAACTGCCGTGTCTTCCCTGCCTCCGTGTCGTTCCCTTCCTAGGCCTCGCCGTCGTCCACCGCCCTGGTGCTCTCGGCGCAGCCTGGTCAACGTGGTCAATGAATGACATCCGGAAGTGGACTGTACATGGAGAGGCTGACAGCTGGGTCCACGGCCGCACGCAAGGAAATGCCTCCTTATTACGCGCAAAATAATGATTCCTCCACCTGACAGCTAGGACCCATGGGAAGGGCTTCTGTATTTCACGGAAAAAATGTTGCCCCAGCTGACAGGTCGGACCCACCAGCTATAACTTCGCACGCAAGGAAGTGCCTCCTTATGACGCACACAAAAATGAATACCCCCTGCTAGCTAGGACCCACCATAGTGGGTGGCTGACTTGTGGGCCTACTAAGTTGACGGGGACAGAGCGCTTTGTCAACTTAGTCAATATGAACGATTCTAGCTCCAGTGACCGTACGATGTCCATCCAATGGCCATAGTGCTTCTTCAACCTCTGGTCTTCTTGCTCCAGCCGCCCAAAGCAGCGCCGGTCGTGCCGCCTGCTCCTGCCTCCCATGGCTGGCTGTGCTGCCGCGGAGGCCTCACCGCCCCCATACTACTCCCACCGCTGGCCAGGCCGTCCCTCCACTCACCCACACCCCCTGTTATTCTACGGCGTCGGCAGCCTCACACCGCAGCCGAACTAGTGAACCCTCGTACTCCTCTCCGCGTGGGCATCCACTGCCGCGTCTTCCACGGCTCCGTGTCGTCCCCTTCCTAGGCCTCGCCGTCGTCCACTGCCTTGGTGCTCTCCACACGGCGTGGTCAATGTGGTCAACGACCGACTTCCATCGGAAGAGTATTGTACGTGGAGAGGCAGACAGCTGGGTCCACGGCCGCAGCTGGGTCCATGGCCACAGCCCATTTTCTTGTGATTTGCCAAGTAAGTCGCTTTGTCAGGCCTGTTGGGCTGCAAATCTTTCAAGACGAGGAGAGCATCATTCGGCTGGCCGAGAAAATGGCCTATCAGTAATGAGAAATGGGTTGTACATTTTTAAAACACATCAAACCGGCAATTAGTTTCAAATTTCTTTTTTTTCATTTCGAGATTTTAAATTGCATTGATTTTTATGCGTGGACAATTTGTTGGATTTTATATTGATATACATTTATTTTAAAAATCAGTTTGAATGTGACTCGAAATTTCGGGATTAAAAATAGTTCGGACCGCACCGAAATATGCAAAATTTCGTATAATTTTTAACCATGGCCACAATATGGGCTGTAATGCTAACAAAAAGAATATGGGATAAAAAAAACCTTAAGAATTAGCAAACGGGCTATAAATTATTAGAAATAATGGCAGATGGGTTGCATGCTGATTTCCACAGATTTGAGGCTTTCCTAAAAAAAAGGTTGATGCACAAGCAGTGACTGTTGGATTTCCATCCAATGGCCGTCGTGCTTCTTCAATCTCTGCTCTTCCTGCTCCAGTCGCTCAAACAAGCGCTGGCGGGACTGCCTGCTCCCTCCTCCCCGCGGCCGGCTGTACTGCCGCGCAAGCCTCACCGCCCCACCGTACTCCCATCCCTGGCCTAGCCATCCCTCTACTCACCCACACCTGCTGTTATTCTCCGGCGACGGCAGACGAACCAGTAAACCCTCGTACAGACGACCGGCATGCATCTGAAGTGGACTATACGTGGAGAGGCTAACAGCTGGGTCCACGGCCGCACGCAAGGAAACGCCTCCTTATTACGCGCAAAATAATGATTCCTCCACCTGACATCTGGGACCCACTGAAAGGGCCTCTGTATTTCACGAAAAAACGTTACCGCCACTGACACCTTGGACCCACCAGCTATATCTTCGCACGCAAGGAAGTGCCTCCTTATTACGCACAAAAAAATTAATACTCCCCCTGCTAGCTGGGACCCAGTATAGTGGCAGGCTGACTTGTGGGCCTACTAAGTTGACGGGGACGGAGGGCTTTGTCAACTTAGTCAATATGCACGATTCTAGCTCCACTGACCGTACGATGTCCATCCAACGACCGTAGTGCTTCTTCAACCTCTGGTCTTCTTGCTCCAGCCGCACAAACCAACGCCGGTCGTGCCTCGTGCTCTTGCCTCCCGTGGCCGGCTGCGATGCGGCGGAGGCCTGACCGCCGCCTACTACTCCCACCGCTGCCCAGTCCATCCCTCTACTCACCCACACCCCCTGTTATTCTGCGGCGACGTCAGCCTCACACCACAACGAACCAGTGAAAACCCTCATACTCCTCTACGCGTGGGCATCCACTGCCGCGTCTTCTCCGGCTCCGCGTTGTCCCCTCCCTAGGCCTCGCCGTCGTCCACCGCCCTGGTGCTCTCGGCGCGGCATGGTCAACATGGTCAAGGAACGGCTTCCATCGGATGTGGACTGTACGTGGAGAGGCTGATAGCTGGGTCCACGGCCGCAGCAAGGAAGTGCCTCCGTATTACGTGCAAAATAATTATTCCTCCACCTGACAGCGGGGATCCACCGGACAGACCACCGTATTTCGCGAAAAAAATGTTTCCCCCTGACTGCTAGGACCCACCAGCTACATCTTCGCACGCAAGGAAGTGCGTCCGGGAAAAAAAATGATTCGCCCCCTGACTGCTGGGACCCACCAGCTACATCTTCGCACACAACGAAGTGCCTGACAGTCGGGACCCACCTGGTCGAAGCGTACGTAGCGTTGTCATTCTGGTCGCGAACGTGTACGTACATACTGGTCGATGTAGAGGCGCGCACGTGTCGTAGTAGAGGCGGGCACGTAGAATGTTCACGTACGTATAGCGGCCAGTATGCAAGAATGAAAATACGGCCACATACGTACATACGGGCAGGGTCTCGAACACCTACTCGCGCATACGTACGGCCAGGGCTCGTGTACATGGCTGGGTCAGAACGGAGAAACAACGTCGTCATCGTGTTCATGGGGAGCCAACCGTCTGGGTCGGAACGGAATGCGTCGTCGTGTTCATCGGGAGGGCTTGGATGGAACAGCCGATGGAAACGAGGCCTGGCGTACCGCAGAACGGAGGAAACAGCCTTGTGTTCGACCAGCCATGTTCGAAACGGGATCCTGTTCATCGGGAGGGGTCTGGCGTACCGCAAAATGGAGGAAACGGACCTCCTATGGTCGAAACGGGGGTCCTATTGATCGGGAGGGGTGTGGCGTACCGCAAAACGGAGGAAACGGACTTGTGTTGGAGCGCTATGGTCGAAACGGGGGTCCTGTTCATCGGGAGGGGTGTGGCGTACCGCAAAATGGGACTCCACGGGATATTGTTCATCTTCACCGTCGACCCCCTCGAGCCTCCATGGGCTACTGTTCATCCACCGTCGACCTCCTCCAGCCTCCACCTGCGACTGTTCATCCACGGGCTCCTGTTCATCCAGCCTCCACCGCACGCTACTCCACCGGCTACTATTCAACCAGCCCTCTCCACGGGCTCCTATTCAACCACCCCTCCACGGGCTACTGTTCATCCATCCCTCCACCGTCTACTGTTCATCCTGCCCTCCACGGGGTGGTCCTGTTCATCCTGCCCTCCACGGGGTCCTGTTCATCCAGCCCCAACTGGCTCGATCGATCAGGGTCCTGTTCATCCAGAGGCAACACCACGGGGTCCTGTTCATCCACCCCCACCGGGAACTGTTCATCCAAACCCCCCAGCACGCTCACTGTTCATCCAGAGGCAGCATCGATCGGCTTCAGTTAGCAGCAGTAGCGAAGGAATCGCTCGATCGGGTTCAGTTAACAGCCATCGATCGCTCGCTCGGGTTCAGTAATGCGTAGCCTGCAGTGCAATCGCTCGGGTTCAGTTAGAGCCCAATGCCTCACTGGAGTTCAGTTAGAGCCCAACGCCTCGCACACACGCGCATACGTACGAGAGAAACATGCATCGCTCGGCCCCCGACCACCCACCGTAACCGGGGACTCCCCGATGTTTTCCGCGCCCTCGCTTCTACCATGGTTTTTTCCGTCATGGACGGCCCAAAGAATGTCATGCAGCTGCGCCTCCAGCCCACCCAGGACGAAAAGCCCATTTTCTGTCATGATTTTTTGTCATAGAAGTAGGACCCCACCACATCTATGATGATACCGGGTTTTGTCACAATTATCGTCATAGAAGTGTCATAAGTATGACAGAATTTTTTTTCGTTCGGCCCAAAATGTCACGGATGTGTCTTTTTTTTGTAGTGAATTTAGTTGAAATGCTTTGGTAGGTGGTACCGTGATCTGCTAGATATTGGTTTTGATACAAGTATTTAGTTTGCAAGTGCTAAGTTAATCCCAATTAAATTTGCCACTTGTTTTTTAATCAGTTATCTTAGGCAATAGGGGCCAAATTAGATGAAATGTGTCTTGGTAGGTGGTACCTTGATTTGGTAGATAACTTATTAAAGATCTTAGGATTATACCTTTGGTAGGGGCCAAATAGTTTTTTCGGCAATAGGTGCCACTGAAATGCTTTCGTAGGTGATACCTTGTCATCTTGTATGTTACTAGATCTTAGGATTATAATTGTCCATCAAATTGCTTCTCGCGGAAGAATCTCTTCATCAAATTGAGAGCTTGTTGTTTACTTTTTGGGATCGGGTTCCACTATGAAAATATAACTGAAGAAGAACCAAAAATATCACAGGCTACTGTTTTTCTTTCCTATGAAGTGGATCGTTAATCCTTTGCTCATATTGCTTTAGGAAAATGGCACCACCACCATGTCGACTGTGCAAGTCAAGGTGCGCCACAGCCTTGCAACTGGCAAGCTGTTCGGCATCTACTTCCAGCCGAGTTTTCGTCATGCGGCGGCAAGAAATTAGATGAAATGTAACAACTATTTTATTTTTAGTGTTGGCATTACTGCATTGTGTCATTTTGCTTTTTTTACACAGATCGTCCCATGCCATGTGAGGTTGAAATTCAACAAGCCGACAGGAGACACTGTGACATTTGAGGCTCTTGGGGGGCCGTACACTATGGAGGTCGAGAAAGGATGCAATATGTCATAGATTGGAGGAGATGGATGGGCTCGTTTCCTCGCCCGCATGCGTCTTACTGGTGGTGAGTTGATCAGCTTCTCCTTCAGAGCAGAAAGACCCAAGTTGGCTGTCATTTATATCAACCTGGTGGAATATGATGAAGATGACGAAGATGATGAAGATAATGAGGACCCACTCGATGAAGATGATGAGAACCCACTTCATGAAGCCATCATAGCTCAAAGAATGAGGCTGAGCGAGGAGGAGGTGTGCAACCTATGGGACATAATTCCGCCACGTGATGACTTTGTCGGGGTGCCATTCGTGACCCGCCTGACATGTACCATAGTCGATCGGCATGAAATGGTATGTTATACTGACTATAGTAATTTTATGATATATATATGCTTTATTGTTATACTTACAAATGCAAATTATTCGATGATATGCTTAGTGTAGAGTCCAATGATATGTTGTGTGGAATCTAGTCGATGATATGCTTTAGTGTAGAGTCTGATCACATGCTTATTAGTGTAGAATCCAAGGAACTATTAATAGTGTAGATAATCCATATATACTTATTAGTAGAATTAATGCTTAATTAGTACAAATGTGTAGTACTGTGTCTTTTGATAGTGTAGAAATATATACTTAATATAAATATATTTGCAAGAGTATGTACGAGGCTATTTATTAATTGATATGTTTTTCTTATTCTGAAATTGCCAAAGAACCTATCTGTGAGTTGTGGTATCGAGCCTGATGAAGAAGGCTCAGCTGAACTACGCCTTACCGCAAGGGGCTCCGTCACCACCTGTACTTGCCGCATGGACATAGACGGTCGCACATACTTCAACTCGGTTGGGTGGAAGAGATTCCTCGTTGGCAAGAATCTTCGTGTTGGACAGGCCATCCTAATTACTATTAGGAACACCCACCGCCCAGGCTTGAGGATGATGATCGTCGTTGATATCATCTAGAACTACATATGTGTGTGTGGCTATATCATCTAGAACTACATATGATGATCATCGTCGATATCATTTAGAACTACATATGATGATCGTCGTCGATAGCATCTAGAACTACGTATGATGATCGTCGTCGATATCACCTAGTACTGCTTGAGGATGCATGTTGAGTATATATGAAATTGGTATCTAGTACTCCCTCCATTCCAAATTACTCATCGTGAAACCACGACGAGTAATTTGGAACCGAGGGAGTACTAGCTAATACCTATAATGCTTTATGAAATTGATATCTAGTAGTACCTAGTATCTGGAAATTGCAATTTATTGAAGCTGAAATGGGGTAGGAAGCCAGGGGGAAATGATGAAAGATATAGCAGTAGTGCGGGCTAGGAAATTGCTACAGCTAATTAATAGTAGCGCATTCCGGAAAAGCGCGGCTGATATAGTCAATAGTAGTAGCGCGGGTACAGACCGCGCTATTACTAACAGTTAGATGTAGCGCCGTAGTAGTAGCGCGGCTGCCCGCGCTGCTGATAGCCTCAAAACGAGACTATAGCATAAGGAATTATATGACAATATATATGCTGTTGTTCTAAAGATGATCATGATGCCCTCATGTCTGTATTTTTTTATCAACACCTCTATCTCTAAACATGTGGACATATTTGTCGATTTCGGCTTTCGCTTCAGGACAAGCGAGGTCTAAGCTTGGGGGAGTTGACATGTCCATTTTGCATCATGCTTTTATATTGATATTTATTGCATTATGGGCTGTTATTACACATTATGGTACAATACTTATGCCTTTTCTCTCTTATTTTACAAGGTTTGCATGAAGACAGAGAATGTCGGCAGTTGGAATTCTGGGCTGGAAAAGGAGCAAATATTAGAGACCTATTCTACACAACTCCAAAAGTCCTGAAACTTTACGGAGAATCATTTTGGAATTAATAAAAAATATTGGGCGAATAAAGCACCAGAGGGGACCCACCAGGAAACCACAAGGGTGGGGGGCGCGCCCTACCCCCTAGGTGCGCCCCCTGCCTTGCCGTCCACCTGGCAGGCCCCTGGTGCCCATCTTGTGCTATATGAATGGTTTTTACCTGGAAAAAAATCATAAGGAAGCTTTCGGGACAAAGTGCCGCCGTCTCAAGGCGGAACTTGGGCAGAACCAATCTAGGGCTCCGGCAGAGCTGTTCTGCCAGGGAAACTTCCCTCCCAGAGGGGGAAATCGAAGCCACCGTCATCATGAACGATCTTCTCATCGAGAGGGGGTTAATATCCATCAACATCTTCACCAGCACCATCTCCTCTCAAACCCTAGTCCATCTCTTGTATCCGATCTCTGTCTCAAAACCTCAGATTGGTACCTGTGGGTTGCTAGTAGTGTTGATTACTCCTTGTAGTTGATGCTAGTTGGTTTACTCAGTGGAAGATCATATGTTCAAATCCTTAATGCTATTCAATACTCCTCTGATTTTGAACATGAATATGCTTTGTGAGTAGTTACGTTTGTTCCTGAGGACATGGGAGAAGTCTTGTTATAAGTAATCATGTGAATTTGGTATTCGTTCAATATTTTGATGAGATGTATGTTGTCTTTCCTCTAGTGGTGTTATGTGAACGTCGACTACATGACACTTAACCTTGATTTGGGCCTAGGGGGGAGGCATTGGGAAGTAATAAGTAGATGATGGGTTGCTAGAGTGACAGAAGCTTAAACCCTAGTTTATGTGTTGCTTGATAAGGGGCCGATTTGGATCCATATGTTTCATGCTATGGTTAGATTTATCTTAATTCTTCTTTCGTAGTTGCGGATGCTTGCGGGAGGGGTTAATCATAAGTGGGAGGCTTGTTCAAGGAAGGGCAGCACCCAAGCTCCGGTCCACCCACATGTCAAATTATCAAAGTAACGAACGCGAATCATATGAGCATGATGAAAACTAGCTTGACAGTAATTCCCATGTGTCCTCGGGAGCTCTTTGCATTATATAAGAGTCCATCCAGGCTTGTCCTTTGCTACAAAAAGGATTGGGCCACCTTGCTGCACCTTAGTTACACTTGTTACTTGTTACCCGTTACGAATTATCTTATCACAAAACTATCTGTTACCGATAATTTCAGTGCTTGCGGAGAATACCTTGCTGAAAACCGCTTGTCATTTCCTTCTGCTCCTCGTTGAGTTCGACGCTCTTACTTATCGAAAGGACTATGATAGATCCCCTATACTTGTGAGTCATCAGTACCCATAAGGGGGAACGACATTAAGTTACCACCTGCTTTTCTTGATTATAATGCTATGGTAAGCTACCAGTTTCTTGAGAGGAACGAACAGTCCCTCCTGTACCGACTAATCTTTGACAGCCATATTACCCTTCATGCTCCTGCCTTCTTTAACTTTCAGGTAAAACGGTGATATTTTATAACTAGAGAGGAGGCAAGCGAGTATGAGAGAGAGGTGGAGGCCGCTCGCCTTCATGTTGCAGCCCTTCAGGCAGTAGCTGTCGCGTCCCAGTACAATCCCGACTATAACTTTGGATATCCGTCGGGCCAGCCGTGGTCATAGACCAACTTAGGCCAAAAGCCTAAGCTTGGGAGAGTACGTATTTCTCACCGACATTACATTCATGTTCACACACTCATTCCAATTGTCGGTGTTCATAATTTTTCATTGTATTATCCATGTTGGTTTATTTCTTTTATTGCTTTCTTCTTGTGTGTTTGAAAAACAATGAGAAAATCCAAAAAAATTAGTTGTAGTATTAAAGAAAACCCAAAAGATTTCTCGTTCTTCTTTTGCTTGTTGGGAGCTTTCCCATATAAATAGTTTTTCTTGTTCTTGTTTTACTTGCCTCAGAAAAACAAAAACTCCAAAAATATTTCAGTGTGTTTCTTTGAAATTCTTTTTTCCTTTCTTTGGGGCGAGAGGAGAAGACCACGATGAAAATGATGAGTGGCTCTCATATGCATTATTGTTGATCTAACAAAGAGCCCATATTACCTTGTCTTCTCCCTTGATTAAATGCTTGCAGATTCCAGCTTAGTCCAATGCACGTGCATGCTTATTATTATTCACACCGTTCGGTCATGCAAGTGAAAGGCAATAATGACGATATTTGATGAAATGATTGAGATGAGGAAAAGCTGGTATGAACTCGACCTATTTTGTTTTTGTAAATATGATTAGTTCATCATTCTTGATTCAGCCCATTATGAACGAAACATGTTTGCAATGACAATTAGATATTATAGTTACTCATGCCATGCTTAATTAGCTAGGAGTTTATAATGGTTTACCTTGCGTGCCAACATGCTTTTAAGACGGTTGTGATGTAGTATGATAGGATGGTATCCTCCTTTGAATGATTCAAGTGGCTTGACTTGGCACATGTTCACGCATGTAGTTGAAACAAAATCAACATAGCCTCCATGATATTTATGTTCATGGTGATTTATATCCTACTCATGCTTGCACACGATGTTGGTTAATCTCAATGCATGTTTATGACTGTTGTCGTTCTCTAGTTTGTCGCTCCTCAATCTTTTGCTAGCCTTCACTTGTACTAAGCGGGAATACTACTTGTGCATCCACTTCCATAAACCCAAAGTTATTCCATATGAGTCCACCATACCTACCTATATGCGGTATTTACCTGTCGTTCAAGTAAATTTGCATGTGACAAACTCTAAACCTTCAAATGATAATCTGTTTTGTATGCCCGAATCGCTCATGTAGCAACTAGGGGCTGTCAGTATCTTCCATGGGTTATTCTCACGATGAGTGTTGATTCACTTGTCATTCATGAGAAAGTGGCTGGTAATCAGGATGCCCAGTTCCATGCTCAAATCAAATCAAAATAAATATCAAACAAAACTCCCCCAGGACTGTTGTTGGTATGGACGGTGCCCGTTGTTTCGGATCAGCTGTGGGGTGTGCTTGTTGGTGGAGGGGGAGTAAAAACTTTATCATTCTGTTTGGGAACCGCCTATAATGTATCTAGTATGGAAGATACCGAGATCTCTTGGTTGTTATGTTGACAATGAAAGCATACCGCTCAAGATTATATTCATCTCTGTTATAAAACTCGAGCTCTAGCACCTCTGCAAATCCCTGCTTCCTTCTGCGAAGGGCCTATCTATTTTACTTTTATTGTTGAGTCATCATCCTCTTATAAAAAGCACCAGTTAGAGAGCACCACTGTCATTTGTATGTGTTGTTATTAATTGATATTGAGTATGACTGTGACTGGATCTCTTTTACCATATATTACAATGTCTAGTCAGTCCTTGATCTTCAGGGGTGCTCTGCATTTATGTTTTGCGGTCTCAGAAAGGGCTAGCGAGATACCATTTTGTTATATCATATCATGATTGTCTTGGAAAAAGTGTTGTCATCCGAGATTTATTATTATTTCTCGCTAGTTGATTATGCCATTGATATGAGTAAATGTGAGACCTAAATGTTATTGTTAATATGGTTAGTTTATAATATTTGCTAAAAACCTGAATGCTGGCTATACATATTTGCAACAAGATCAAACAGAGTTTGTAAAGTTTTTCTTTATCACTTTCAGTTTGTCAACTGAATTGCTTGAGGACAAGCAATGGGTTAAGCTTGGGGAGTTGATATGTCTCCATCGTATCTACTTTTCCAAACTCTTTTGCCCTTGTTTTGGACTCTAATTTGCATAATTTGAATGGAACTAACCCGGATTGACGCTGTTTTCAGCAGAATTGCCTTGGTGTTATTTTTGTGCAGAAATAGAAGTTCTCGGATTGACCTGAAAATTTACAGAGAATATTTTTGGAATTTATAAAAAATATTGGCGAAAGAATCAACCAGAGGGGACCCACCACGTGTCCACAAGGGTGGAGGGCGCGCCCCCTGCCTTGTGGGTCCCCTGGACCTCCTCCGACCCTAACTCCAACTCTATATATTCCCCTCGGGGAGAAAAAATCAAAGAGAAGGATTCAACGCGTTTTATGATACGGAGCCGCCGCCGCCTCCTGTTCTTCATCGGGAGGGCTGATCTGGAGTCCGTTCGGGGCTCCGGAGAGGGGGATCCATCGCCATCATCATCATCATCATCAACCTTCCTCCATCACCAATTTCATGATGCTCATCGCCGTGCGTGAGTAATTCCATCATAGGCTTGCTGGACGGTGATGGGTTGTATGAGATTTATCATGTAATCGAGTTAGTTTTGTTAGGGTTTGATCCCTAGTATCCACTATGTTCAGAGATTGATGTTTTTATGACTTTGCTATGCTTAATGCTTGTCACTAGGGCCCGAGTGCCATGAGTTCAGATATGAACCCTTTATGTTTCCATGAATATATTTGTGTTCTTGATCCGATCTTGCAAGTTGTAGACACCTATTACGAGTTATGATCCGCATACCCCAAGGTGACAATAATTGGGATTCTTTCCAGTAATTACCGTAGTTTGAGGAGTTCATGTATTCAATAAGTGCTAATGCTTTGTTCCGGTTCTCTACTAAAAGGTGGCCTTAATATCCCTTAGTTTCCATTAGGACCCCGCTGCCACGGGAGGGTAAGACAAAAGATGTCATGCAAGTTCTTTTCCATAAGCACGTATGACTATATTCGGAATACATGCCTACGTTATATTGATGAATTGGAGCTAGTTCTGTGTCACCCTAGGTTATAACTGTTGCATGATGAATGCCATCCGATATAATTATCCATCATTGATCCATTACCTACGAGCTTTTCACATATTGATCTTTGCTAAGTTACTTTTCTGTCGCCACTTTACAATTGCTATAAAACTGCTACTGTTACTTTTGCTACTGTCACTGTTACTTCCATACTACCTTGCTACTAAATACTTTGATGCTGATATTAAGTCTTCCAGGTGTGGTTGAATTGACAACTCAGCTGCTAATACTTGAGAATATTCTTTGGCTCCCCTTGTGTCGAATCAATAAATTTGGGTTGAATACTCTACCCTCGAAAACTGTTGCGATCCCCTATACTTGTGGGTTATCACCCCCTAAGGAAATGGGTGAGAAAAACTACCCTTTCGCCCGGCTTGGGCGTAGGGATGATCTAGCCCTCTTCGGGGCCCCGATGGGCGACATTGGCCGACAAGTAGCCGGCGTCCTTCAGCTTCAGGATGTCCTCGTTGGTGACGGAGGAGGCCTCCCACTTCCCATTGGCGCCAGATCCGGCCATGGTCGAATGGGGGCAAGTGGGATTCCCTGTGAGAACAGAGAGAAGGGGCACTGGAGCTCCGAGGGTCTGTGCGAGCGGAAGGTGGAAGAGGGCGTGGGATGCAGACTGTAGCGACCCCCTTTATAGGTTGTTGGCAGGCCCGGGATTCCTTTTTTCGTGCCGCTGGCTTCTCCACTTCCCGATATCTCCGCAACGTTATGAACGGGGAGGGGAATCGGAATCTTTAACCATATCCCTTGAAAAGTGGGACACGATCTCCACCTTGAGGAGACGTGTCAAACATGGCGTCAGCCTTGAACCGCGCCTCAAGAAATAGTAACTGCTCGGCGTTATGGCTGGAAGTTACTCTTCGTTGAGAGAGAAAGAGTTATCAGATGACGGCACTATTCGTGCTTGAATAATATTTTTTTGTTGTTGCCCTTGGTGTTAAGTAAAACCATCGTCTTAGTTTCCGGATATTGCTTGGTTTCGAGCATGGGTGGAACGCACTGGAGAACTCGCCTCGTAGGCCGAATTCTGGTCAGATGGACGGGCGGCGGATACAAGTCTTGGCGTTGGAGGCAAGTTCGGGGGCTACTGAGGAAGTCTTGGACTAAGGGGTCGGTGTGACGACCCATTGTATATGGGCCAGACTGGAGGAGCCGTGTGGTGACCGGAAACCAGCGAAGCCGTGGTGTGCCCTCCAAGTCAAGGGTGGACGAGATCTCTTTCCCTCTTATTGTAATCTATCTTCGGTAACCCTAACCCTATCGGTGTCTA
Organism: Triticum aestivum; assembly: GCF_018294505.1. Lineage (NCBI taxonomy): Eukaryota > Viridiplantae > Streptophyta > Magnoliopsida > Poales > Poaceae > Triticum > Triticum aestivum. Next base: position 95,669,997 of record NC_057799.1, read on the forward strand.
TATAAACCGAGGGTTGTAGTCATTAGGGTCAGAGCTATATTTGTCGCTGCATAGCCTTAGGGTTTAGCTCATGCTGATCTCGAGGTAGATCTACTCTGTAAACTCCATCATATATTCAATACAACCAAGCAGGACGTAGGGTTTTACCTCTTCGAGAGGGCCTGAACCTGGGTAAATATTGTGTTTGTCGTCCCCTGTTATCCGTTGATCCTAGATCCACAGCTCGGGACCCCCTACCCCGAGGTCTGCCGGTTTTGACACCGACATTGGTGCTTTCATTGAGAGTTCCGTTGTGGGATCACCCAAAGGATCGATGGCTCGCCTAATCATAGGAGAAGGCATCGGGTTGCCATTCTTCTGCTTCTTGAAGTGCTCAGAGAAGACATGTATGCGTTCTTGTTCGTCTTCCGGTAGTCGGCCTCTGCCTGCTCCAGGTGGGCGACCTCCACTGTGTGTGCGTTCTTGGTGTCGTTGGAAACGGTGATGACCCCGTCCTGGTTGGGCATCTTTAGCTTCATGTAGGCATAGCATGGTATAGCCATGAACTTAATGAAGGTCGGTCTTCCCAGGAGGGTGTGATATCTTCCTTTGAAAGGGACCATCTCGAAAGATAGCCTTTTGGCCCGGAAGTTGTCCTCCTTGCCAAAGATGACCTCTAGTGTGATTTGAACGAGTGGTTCGGCCTTCTTCCTCGTGACGATGCCATGGAAATGTGTTGATGTAGGCCACAGACCTATTATGGGGAGGCCCATTTTCTGCAGTGTTATAGCATACATGATGTTGAGGCCGGAGCCGCCATCCATGACAACTTAAGACAACTAGCAGCCCCTGATGATGGGGTCGACGACGAGAGCGTTCCTTTCAGGGTTGGGTATATAGCCTGGGTGATCAATGAGCCCGAAGGAGATTGTATGATTCGACCAGTCCAGTAGCTGGGCTACTCCGGGAATGAGGGCATATACCTCCCACAGGGTTTGCTTCTGGGCCCTTTTGGACTCCGGGCCTCGGAAGATCATGTTTAGTGTGTGCGTATCGGATCTTTCCTTTCAGCCTCCTCTTGGAGTCCTTTGGGAGGTCGCGTGTACGTGGCGACCATCCTCGCTGTCTGAGACATCTCTGTCCCTTCCATTCTTCTCTTGGGTGATTTGCTCGTTGAGGTGGCACTCCCGTGTTGAGTGCAACGCTTTGCAGGATCCATGGCTGTTGTATCTGCAGGGGCCGCTCATGACCGTCTCGTATGTGCGAGACACGTGCCTTGCTTGCGGTCGTGCTTGGTTCTTTTGTTGCTCAGTTGACCGATCTCCTGTCCTTCTGTTTGTGACCGTGGTTGTTGCCATGCATGGTGCGACCTCCTTTGCCTTGCGTGCTAGTCGGTCCCTTTGGTTGCTTGTGGTGGCGACCAGCGTGAGCAGTTTCCTCACTTGTGGCGAAGACGTTTGTAATCTTCATGAGGGCTAACATGTCGGACAGTTGTCCTTGCGCCGCCTTTCTTTCGATCTTGTGCCTCACCACGGGGTCTAGTACTCCGCTGACGAATGCTTCGATGGCTATTCCTTTGGAAATTTTTTGCATTGTATTTTTCTTCCTGAGCCAACGAGCGATGAAGTCACATAGTGGCTCCTCTTCTCCTTGTGTTATATTGTAGAAATCTACCAGGCTTCCTGGCCGTTGGTATGTCCCTTCGAAGTTACTGGGAACTCGTGCTCAAAACCTGCCCAACTGTGGATGGAGTTCTGAGGGAGCCCGTTTAGCCACGACTGCACTGACCCTGATAGGCATAGCGGAACGTGGCGAAGGGCATTGCCGATGCCACCGTGTGCCATTTCGCCACATGTCAGGTAGTCGCTGAGCCAGAGGTCGGGTTTTGTATCACCTGTGTATTTTTTGACCCCGCGCACAATGAATGGCCGAGAGAATTGGTACGTGATGACCTTGTAGGGGAAGCATGCAGGCGCGGTGCCAGACATCAGCCGAGGTATTAGGGCTTCATATTTTGGCCCGTAGCGCTCCATGGCCTGGGCTCGCAGGTGATCGCGAAGGTCCGAGCGGAAACCAATGCAGTCGCGAACGGACCCTTATGGGTTCCTTATCTTTGCAGCTTGTATTGTGTGTCGGAGGTCATTGGCGCCTAACGCCGAGTCGTGCTCCTCGGAGCTGCTTGTATTCCAGCTTTCGGGTGCCAACCCTCCGCGGGATGATGGTAGGATGCAATGTGCATAGTTCATTTGCTTTTCTTTAGGCTGGAGCTCAGCCGTCATGTGCATGGCTTTGATGAGGTCAGCAAGGATTCCGGGGTCTATAGGCATAGCTCTGAGCTTGTCAACCAACGTGGTTGTTTCTTGTATGCTCTGGGCCTCCGGGGATTTGGGTGGGCTGCCTGTTTGGGCAGTTGTGTTTAGGATTTTTGCGGCTTTTTCCGGCGCCACTGTCGTGGTGGTCGAGTGCGGCGTGTTGTTTCTTACCTTGGCCTCCACTTCTGCGAACATCACTTTGTGTAACGAGATCGGTTGTGGGACGTATTCTTCGACTCCGTCCTCCATCTCCTGTGGGGTGTGGGATCGCGAGGCGTTTTTCTATTCTTCGCCGCGTTCTTCGCGTCCCGGGGATACGGTCTTGGTTGGTGGGGCCATGGCATCGCCGGTCTCGTCCTCTTTTGGTGAGGCCGGTTCGCTGTTTGCGTCCTCGTGGTCGGAGAACGATAGTAGGTCTGCAATGTCGACGCTGTAATCTGAAACCATTTCATCGAGGACACAATCTTCGGGTGCATGGTCAGTGTGGCAGTTGTCACACACCATGGCGACGAGCTGCACGTTCTTTTGAATTTGTTGGTGCAACCTGTGCTGGTATACAGCCCCTGTGTTCTTTAATCCGAACAAGAAACCGTTGGTAAGGCCGGGAGCCGAGGTCGTCGGGACCAGGACCTCACCGCGTGTCCTGCGTCGAACATGTGGTAGGCACAATCGTAGGTCGCCGTGGGTGTTGGTGACAAAAGTGACGTTGCCAATGTAGATTTTTTTTTGAGGGGCCGTTGCCAATGTAGATGGTACTCGAGGGACGAGCCGATGGGTTGACGTAGATCCCGGCCCGCCTCGTCGACGGTAAATGTCAGGGAGCCAAAGGTCAGGCTTTCCCTCGGTGGTAGGCTGCCGAAAACAGAAGAAGATCCGATCCATGATCGGACTCGAGCCGGCGCTGCCCGTGCCTGGATCGCCAACTGACGGAGCAAATTCCAGTCAGATCCCTTGGTAGGGGTCCAAGCGTAGCTGGAAGTCATGGATCAGAGGCACATGAGGGGTTTATCCAGGTTCGGCCTCCGGAGAGTAATACCATACGTCCTGCTGGCTTTGATGATTCATAGTGGACGGATACCTTGTGGGAGGGGTTACAATGGTGTATTGAATTGCTACCGAGACTTCTCCTATCTGAGGATAGATGATGAATGAGAACCCTAGACCTCCCTTTATATAGACAGGAGAGGTCTAGGGTTTACATGGCAGATGCGATCTGGGTGCTGCCTCCCACTAGTCTTGAACGTCAAGAAGGCCGTCTTGCTTCCTAGGGTTCGCATTGTGTCCTGGGCCTATTGGGCCCCCTTGTGGTTGACGAGGCCGGGCTCCTGGGCGTTAGGGACCTTCGGTATAAGACTCCGCTAGTTTTTATTACGGTAGGTGACGGTTACATGCCAGCCCAAGTTTGAGCACATGCATTCACAAGATTTCCTCCTGTCAGCTGGAAGTGGGGGACGAGCACTCTAAGTCTTGAACCTTCCTGTCGGGCTGTCATATTTATGAGGCAAGTGCCACATCAGAGTTATGTGTTGGGTATTTAAATATCACACCACCTTTTCATACATATATTTGGTTCACATTCAGGTGGAGTTGGTTTCTGGCCCTCCCTCATGCGCTTTTTGATGATGTGGCCATCCGCGGGGCCCATGCAATCTAGGGCGTTGACCGACAACGAGAGGGGGTAGACTATGGTGATATTCCTCATGGTTTGTGTTATGGTAGATCATGGTGACATGCCAGACGGTCGGCGTGCCGCTTGGACAGTAGAGTACATCTCATACGAGCAAGTAAGCATTGCATCGATACATATAACAATAGTCTTACAATGAAAAAATAGTTCATTATACGATGGGAATCCACAAGCTGGACCATCAAGTTAAGATTCTAATATCATACTATAATAATAAAGTAGATTGACTATTTAAATTAGAAGGAAGTCACAGAGATCAAGGCGCCCGACCGTGACAAAAATCCATCCATCCCCCCTTTGCTCCGGTTTCTTCGATCTCTCACCTTCGCCGTCGTCCAACACAGTACCCCCTTGGCCAAGAGAAGTCGGCTATGTGAACACAATTGCTGCATCTCCTCATGCATGGTCCAAGAGACCACCGCCAGTGCCAATTTCTCGTTACTGATGAACTCCATCCTGGACTCGTGCTCCTTGGCACGACGAATCCGAGCCAAGCATGATGCGAGCGGGATCTACCCTTGCTCGTCCTCCCACGTCCTTTTGTGTTGGAGTTCAACTATCTTCTCCGCCCTTGAGATTTGTTCTAGTGGGTTGTTGTCGTGCTCCAAGGGCCCCATCCTCTCTCTCAATCTCCTCTCGTCTCCCCCTCTCTCCCTTGGTTCCACCTTGAACTCGGCATGATTAGGAGTATCGTCGAAGCTGGAGGAGCGGTGTCACAGCGGTGTGTGTAGCCAACGTCGGTTGGCGGGAAACACAGATCGTTGGCGGCGCGACATATATGGAGGTGGGGAGGCCTATAGATAGAGCAAGTAAGTAATAGCCATATGTCAAACTATCTTCCTGAATTCCTCAAAAAGACTCATCTTCATTAATTAATTAGTTCGGTTATAATCACGAGCATTTCCATGTCGATTTCATCATCCACATATATGAACATGCTATAAATGATCTTGCATACATATAATCCATCACATCCATATCAAATGTCAATCTATCTATACTATATCGATCATCGTTCCAATATTTTGCACGTGCATATGCCATTGATCATATATCCATAAATATAAAAAATCAACTATATCAACCATCAATACTAAAATGAATATAACTATTATTAAAACAAACACACACACACACACACATGTATATATATAGAAAAAAGAGAAAAAAGAGAAGAAAAAACCCTATAGATATGGGATCGAGATCGACTGATGTTCGTGCTTAATTACCTCAGTATGTAGGTCGGCCGACGACGGGATGACGGCCACGAGCGGCGGCGGTGGCAGAAGGGACGAGGAGGAGCATTGGCGCGGTGGGAGGCGAAGAGGGCACCGTTGGCGGCGGCGTGCTCGATCTTGTGCGAAAGCGGCCACGATTTGGTGACCAAAGGGCCGGGCGCGTGGCGGCGACAACTTATAACCCAAATGTAAGCCGAGGGTAAATACACAGACGTCTTAAAACGGAGGTGAAGGTTTTCACTTTTAAAAACAGCAAACAGCCAAGAGCGGCAGGAGAGTACTCGGCTTATACCGACTACCGTCACGCTAGCCATTAAGCGCGCCGACGGCGGCTACGCGACAACAAATGTCATCAAGAGCACGTTGTAACCTGTGTACATTTTAATTTTATACTAAGAATTTTGTGTAAATCAAGATCTTTTTCTACGACCTCTCGGCTTACTGATACGTAATCCGAGTCCTCTTCTTTTTTTAACCGTGTGTGCTTCTATTGTTCGACTTACACTATTGTAAGCCGAGCACCCATGTTTTTGCTCTTGTTGAGGATATCGTTAACTGGTAACTACTCGGTTAGCTGGCGAGTAGGGGGTAATAGGATAATCAACATGTTAATCAATTAATCAGATGATTTATCAATTTATCGGCTACTCGGTGACCCTACGAGTAAGGATTAATTGGCAAGTAACTGGTTAATTGGACGAATTCTTGAATAGGAGTTTTTACACTCGGCTTACACATAGATACACAACAATGCGTGATTTTCCTGTTGTGGGTAGTCCAACCTGTATATTTGGAATAACATTCAATTCATATGTTGGAAAAAAGGGCAGAACTTTACTCCCACAATGTGCATGATAAATTCGGGTTTAATTGCTTATATATCTTTTTTTTGCGAATAAATTGCTTATATATCTTTGTAGATTTGTAATTTTTGCTTACCACTGAAGTATGCTTGCTATTTATTGATATTTTCTTAACGTGGTGATGAGACGATGTACATGTTTGAATACCGACCCAACCAACCCAAAACCACGACACCAACTTTAGAGAAAATTAAATGCGAAATTAATTTTGCAATATGTAGCTAGCTAAAGAACATATCTTGTTAATAGATATGCATGCATGGGTCTTTGAGAGAAATTTTCCATAGCTTATTCAGTATATGACTATACGTACCATTACAGAAATGTTTTTTCACCGTTTTTATCTGGATCGATTCTTAGCAATTTTGGGTTAATTATAGAGAAAATCTGTGGTGTTATGACGCATTAAATGAGTACAATTATCATATGAGCGTAGAGTAAAAGCTGTAAATGGACGCCAAAGTTAGAGATGAGCACAATGCATGTGGGCGGTGGGCCGGAAGGCTGCCCTCATCCTCGCCGATCCTCCCCTATAAATCCAAGCCTCCTCCCTTGCTTTCAACTCGCCAAAACCAGCGACTTCCCTTCCCTTTCGACCTTCTACTGGTATTACCCATCGTCCTCCCTTTCCACCTTCTGCTGGTATTACCCTCGTCCTCCCTTTCGACCTTCTGCTGGTTTTACCCATCGTCCGGCAATGGCCCGCAAGAAGGTGCCCCTCCGGTACATTGGCAACTCAACACAGCGCCGTACTTATGTGACGCGCCGCAACAACCTGGTGAAGAAGGCGGGCGAGTTGGGCATCCTGTGCAACACCAAGATCTGCATGCTGGTGTATGATGAGGGCGCCGCGGCGCCGGACGTTTACCCGTCCCACACGGAGGCGGTGGCTATCCTGAATAGGTACAAGAACATGCCGGACATAGCACGGTTCAAGAAGGTGGTGACCCAGGAGGAGTTCCTCACCAAGCAAGTCGCCAAGCTCCAGCATGAGGCCGACAAGCTCCGGCGCGAGCGTGAGGACCGCGATACCAAGATCCTTCTGCACAAGGCCATGCTCGGCGGCAACCTGAATGCCGAGGAGGTCGCCAGGGTTGGTTGTAAGTTGCAGGAGATCCGCAAGAGCCTCGCCGAGCGCATCGCAAATACCAGCGGGCAGCCGCCGGTCTTCCAGCCCCAAGCGCCATACGTCACCGGCGGTGTCGACATGGGCCCTCCGTCGACGGACCAGGGGCCGCCGCAGCAGGAGGGCTGGCAGCCAGAGGTCTTCCAGCAGGCCCAGGCACCACAGGTCACGAGCAACGTCGACATGGGCTATCTGCCGACATATCAGGTGCCGCCTCAGCAGCAACAAGGCTGGCAGCCGCAGGTCTTTCGGCCCCAGGCGCCATACGTCACCGGCAACGTCGACATGGGGCCTCCGCAGATGTATCATGTGCCGCTGCAGCAGCACGGCTGGCAGCCACCAACCTTCCAGAGGTCCGAGGGGGACGGTGCCTTGCTCTACAATGCTAATAACGGTACTGGTGGCCACGACGGCGCCGGTACTAGCTCTAGCGCCGGCTTCCCCATGGATGATCTGATGCAGTTCTTCAACAATATGGGATCCGGGTTGCAGTGAGCGCGATCGTGAGGAGCATCTTCTTCGAGTAGAGGATCGATCCTCACATGCAATGCATGGTCATGCGTGTCGTCTCATTTTACTTAGTCTTTGCATGGTTAAGATGCAGGAATGGTCGTTAATAAGTTGAGACATTCAGTCTCGGTCGTGCTCTTTGAGCGAAGGCATTTTTATTCTAGTCGTTGAAATTGTTATACTGGATTTTTTTCTGTCATGATCTGTTTGTTTGATATCTGATGTTTATTTGATCATAAGTTCGTAACTCGTACTTTTTTTTTGCGGGCGAAAAAAGAGTACATGTTTCGTAACTCGTACTTTGCACCGCCTCTGTGTCTATATACATGTTTTGTCAGCAGGCATAGCTATGTGTATACTTACAGAACTGTGTGTATACAACACTACTAGCCTTGATAGTTACTTAGTTTTGCAGCTGCTGCTATCAATGAATAAAGAACCTAAGCGCTTTGATCTTGTGTTGGAAAATACTGCTAGCTAGGCCTTCCTTTTCTCATGACCAGAATTTTCCATTTTTTCGGTATGAACATTGTGAAGTTGTAAGTGTGTCCTGGAACAAGTTGAATGTGCTGGTTCATCATTGCCTGGATAACTTGTTGAAGCCATGTGTCCCATTGAGTTTGATTTTTTTCCTTCTCTCATCTTGAGGACAAATGCCAATCACCATGTTGTTAACCTTCTTGCGCTCATAATACAATGTTGAATGAACAACACATAAGTGCTTATTACATAATACATTTTCTATTGAATAATTCACACATGTGTCTACAATCCATAGGATGCGGCATGTATCCATCCAGAAACAAGCATAGCAGTGCACACCGAGGCTTCTCCCCGCTCAGGATTTCTGGCCGTCGGATCCTTCCTTTGATGCATTGTGGACCATAAGATCTCGCCTTCGGATGACTTTGGCCGTCGGATCAGGCCCGGATTACTGCTACAATGAATAGTAGCCTCCATTCGATTTTTCTTACTGACTTTTCTTACTCCAGAATTACTTTGCTGCCTCGCTGACGTGTGGGGTCACTTGCTGGTGGGCCACGCCGGTCAGCGACTGTGGCTATGAGTGTGGACTGTGCAGCACGTGGGCTCCATCAGCGGGCAAATATCCCGTGCCACCGCCGATAATACCAAGCCCCGTCGAGGGCAGTTTCGTCATTTTGACGTGTCCGGCGCCGGTTGGCTGGAGAGTGGATGGGGGAGTGCGGGGTCGTCGCTCCTCCCCCGCTCGCGCCGCACCCTCTCCTCTTCCTCCCGCCTCGCCTCTCTCCCTCCCTCCAAACCCTAGAGCCGCCCGCGCCTCCCTGCTCCGCCGCCGTCATCTCCTTCGCCCGGCCGGCCGCCGCTGCACCGCACGCCCGTGCGTAGGGGCGAGAAGGAGAACCACCGCCCGCCCCCGGAGCGCGAGGAGGACGGCGCTAACGCCGAGATCGCGCACATCGAGCCCGAGATCCTGCGCCTCTCCTTCAATTTCCTCCACCTCCGCGTCTTCCGGGGCCACGACGCGCAGCCGAGCGGGACGGGGCCGCGGGCGAGGGGGGAGGCCTCGCCCCCCTTGATCTGGACGGGGCCGCGGCCTGCCTACACCACCGCCAGCCCGCCGCCGCGACGCGCCTTGCAGGCCGACGCCTCCGCTGCCCCGCCACCGGTACAGGAGCCCAGCAGCTCCTCCCTCCCTGGAGGAGCTGCTCCCGCCCAACAGCGCCTTCCTCCCTGGAGCAGCCGCTCCCGCCTAGCAACGCCGCGGCCCGAAGTTGCGCCGGCGACCCGTCCAGAGGCAGGTAGCGACCACTCCTCCCTCCTTCCTCTCCCTCCCTCTCTTTCCTCACCCTCTCCCTCCTCCCTCTTGCATCCTCTGTTTGTTCAAGTTTTTTTCCTGATTACTTGTTGTGGACTTGATATTGTGAGAATATAATGATGATTATTTCTTGATGAGTCTTGCCGCATGATTTCCATTGAAGTCGCAGATGATTGATCAACAGACCTACCTATGAAGGTAGAGTGGAAGAACTGGAAATAAAGATGCAGGGAAAGGACAATGATGCTGCAACATCACTTGTTTCATGGCATAAAGAGACAGAGGTAATGCTTTTAAATGCCCAACGTCGTTAAAGACCATTAGGCATCCATGGAAAACCTTTCTCTGTATCTTTTAACAAGTAGTTCCTTTGTATGATGCAGCTGGTTCAAGGGTAGAGCCATAGATTTAGCCTCTAAAAATAGGCTCTGAACAAATTTAACCACGATATGCACGCAAGGGCAGTGATGTCTTTTACTACTTGAGAGGCCCAACAAGGTATTTTTACTTTTCTGCTACCAAAGGAAACAATGAAAAAAATATGCTGCTCCAGTGCGCCCTGTAGTTTGTTCCTGTAAAATTTTACAAATATGATGAAGAATAAGATGCATCATTTGCAGTACCTGGCTACCAAGAAGGAGCGACACTGTTATCAATCTTTTCTCTATGAGCTATATAGTATATGCTGTCTTTTGACTATGCGCTTCTCTTAGTACTGCCTGAATAATCTGTATCTGTGCCCTGTGTTATATGAGCTTATGATAGACACACTGTTTGAAAGCACGACCAGCAGCCAAGGACATCTCACGCCACGCTCTATCTCATCTTAGTCCTCACTAATTCACAAACGGGATGAAGAGGACACACTAGCTGTCAGGCGGGTTTAGCGCTACTTCCACCATCATGCCATCCTCCATTACTGGGGACCGCGATGTGGGATGTTCGTTGACGGGGAGAGACTCGCCAGTTGTTTCTGCGTAGCCGTCGATGGCATCCATTTGCCTTTTGTCTCCGAGGGCGAACTCCGGGGTCTATTGTTCACACCCAACACGAGGATGCGGTACTAGAAGCAGAGAATAACAAGTTAAACAATAACAGACCATGCTTCTGAAACTTTCAATGAAATATACTGTACCAGTTTAAACTCATATTGTTTTGTGAATCATTTCCAGCCACTAGATGCTACCAGCACTTCACAAGGACACAAAATACCAACAGTGGAAGACACCTAAGGTAAAAATTCAAAGGAAAGGTGAGTACAGCTATACAGAATGTTGACGTAATGATATTGTACCATGCAACATTGTGAATGAGTTATTTCGCAAAGAAGATAGAGCTGATTCTGTCAAAAAAATGAAGATAGAGCTGATCTTGGAGAAGAGTAGGATATACTGTGATAAATGAAGACCAAGTTGCGGTTGCTTCATGGATGTATCGACCCTTTAGTGCTCTTTCTTTCTAAACAGCATATGTTTGCTTATATAATCTTTTGAACCACTGCCTTCTGGGCTGTAATAATAGCGTACTGCTTAGATTGTGGTTTGGTATGTCATTACAAGCTTAAAATTATCTGCTATCTAATTTTTATGTAGTTCTTGCGTAATATTTGTTTCTGCTTTCATCTTAGTATGTCATTACAATCTAATTGTTCGTTCTCACCTGGCTTAATTAGCTGAAAACTGATGTTCTGACGGTGCCATTTTCTATTTGCAGTACTATTGCCGAGCCACCTTACCATCACAAGTATTTGCCTGAGCTCTGGTGATTACTCCCAAGGATTAGTCCAACAAATACCATTACTGAGGTATCACTATGTGCCTGGCTGGCTATTCATGTGCAGTACTGCAATGTGTGGCCTTCTCTGTTCTGTGAAATGCCAGTACTTGCGCTGTGACCCTTCATGTAATGTCTGTTAACTTCCAAAGTGTCGCGTAACTAGGAGAACAGCAGCCTCGGCGCGGTGATCAAGTCGCTCCTTAGCGCGGATAAGTAGTGCCACCTGGCCAGCGGCAGAAAGTCCGCCGATCGTCGGGATCTGCTTCATGGACGGCGCCTGGAAGAAGCTCAATGACCAGACCATCGTCCTCTCCAAGAGGAGGGGTCGGCTCAAGCAGGTACAGCTAGCTCACCACAGCTCGCTCCTCCTCCTCCCCGTTTCTTCTTCGATGACTGTCTATATAAACACAAAATTTACTTCATGTGGTGTGCCCATATAGTGTGGATGCCTAATTGATATCGTCAGAAGTTCATTATCACTGACATGCTATTTATGTATTTTCACAAAATACTCTCTTGGTTAACCGCGAATAACATTAGCTGCCAACTGCTAGCGCTAGGTTGTGGGTAGAGTAGATGATTCGGTTATCTGAGCAGCTGCTGAAATGTCGAACCATGTGTTTTTATCACCTGAACTTCCGCGAGCCATAGTTTCTCGCAGCCCATTTGTTCTGTGCATTCCTCCAATATATGTGATGTGCAACTTCTGTAATAATTCTTTGAAGAGGAATGCTTGCTTTGGTTAAGACTGACGTATGAGGTCCCCTGAGTTGTACTTACACGCATTATTTTTGTGGTAGAATTACACATCACTTTTGTGATAACATTCATTTTTACTGATTTTGTAGTCAGACTTTGGCGAGCTGTGAAGATTTTGCTTTTAGTCACAGAGATAGGCTTCAAATGTTATCTACCTTGGTAAGGTGATTCGTTGTCTTCAGCTGGTATGTTTGAGCCTGTGCCAGGTTCAGTTAGCGATAATAACACCAACGGCTAATTGTGATATTATTTATAGAGTTTTCATATTTATCATTAGGATGATGAAGCCTGTCAAGTATTATCCAATACTAATTAGCTTTGCCTCAGAACTTGGAAAGAGAAAGTAGAGTTATCAATAATGATCAGCTATAAGGTACCATTGATATCGATGTTTCTAGAACATCGTTTCTTTTGGTATCCTGGGCCACAAGTACACTTTTCTTTTGGTATATATTTGATCTGCATGCCCTATATTAAACTCGGTTATCCTGGGCAGCAACTGTACCTTGCGCTTGATATATCTTTGTATTGTTTGTGATATATACTGAACACATTTATCCTCAGCGGTTACTCTAATTTCCTTTGGATGTTCTAAACGCTTTGTTATATTGAAGTTTTAGACGACGAGTCACTGTGCCGAGCCAGGCAACGCGCGCCAAGGCGCGCTTCCGATCTAGTATATATTGATAGCGAGCAATCAGCCTATGGTTTGCACAACTTCGGTTACAAGGAAGGTCTAAACACGGAACTTTATCCACAACCAGCGGATTAAATCACAACATACCAAACATAACCTTCCTATCTCTAACAGACCTCCTCAATGACAAATTTTCCTTATTTTACATTGTTCCCAAAGTATTTGAAAAATCCAACTTGAAGAGCTAGATTTGGTAACAACCATTAGCCAGCTGACCTAGGATGGTTTGAATACAATTTATAGCTTCAGTTGAGCTACCCTTTCTTATACGAAGTGAAAACCTATCTCAATCTTTTTTTCCTCGCACGAAAGACAAGGTTGGTTGAATGATATATTGCTCCAAAGTTGTCGCACCATAAACAAGGAACTCTTTCTTACGGCACACCAAGCTCTTTGAGCTAATATTGCACCCATACAGAGGGAGTAGTGGTTTTTTCCTGCTCACATGCCGAACCAATTGTGTGGGTGTGGAACACAAACGGAATATTTGCCCCAACATACTACAAAGAACTTTGGTAGCCCCCAATATAATCATTAAACCAACATACTATAAAGGACTTTAGATAGCCCCCAATATCTTGTTTAGTTTGCTGTGGGCAGTAGGTTCACCAAGTTTTCGCCTTTGTTAATATGGGCCCTCCGATATAATTTTCTACCATGTAGAAAGACGGCAAACATCAGAGACCCCCTAGGAGGCTACACAAGGCACTGTCAACGTACATAATTTACCTGAGCTATCCTAAAAAAGTGTACACCCAACGGCTAATAAGGGGACCTAGTAGGTTTAACAGACTGGTACCACTCATCTACATCCAGATCCCAGCGATATTGAAATATATACGACATTTGATTCCATGTAATTAGAAGTTCACACACACATGATAGATCTCCGTCATATCTATAATTTTTTTATTGTTTCATGCCAATATTCCACAATTTTCACATACTTTTGGCAACAATTTATATGATTTATTGGACTAACATATTGATCCAGTGCCCATTGCCAGTTCCTGTTTGTTGCATGTTTTATGTTTCGCGGAATACCCATATCAAACGAAGTCCAAGCACGATAAAAATTCACGAAGAATTATTTTGGAATATATGTGATTTTGGAAAGCGGAATCAACGGGAGACGATACCCGTGGGGCCCACAAGCTCAAGAGGCGCGCCCCCTACCCAGCGCACGGCTGGCAAGCTTGTGGGGCCCCTGTAAGGCGGTTGGTGCCCTTCTTTCACCGCAAGAAAGATAATATATGACATAAAAGCGTCTCAAAATTTCAGCCCAATCGGAGTTACGGATCTCTGGGAATTTTAGAACTGGTGAAAGCCCAGAAAACAGAATGCAGAAACAGAAGGAAACAGAGAGAGATCCAATCTCGGAGGGGCTCCCGCGCCTCCGCCGCCGTGGAGGCCATGGACCAGAGCCATCTAGGGGAGAGGCCAAAGAAGAAGAAGAAGCAGGAGGGGGATCTCTCCCCTCTCTCCCGGTGGCGCTGCAACGCCTCCGGGGCCATCATCGTGACGGCGATCTACACCAACAACTTCGCCACCGTCATCACCAACTTTCTCCCCCTCTATACAGCGGTGTAACACCTCTTCTCCCCGTTGTAATTGTTGACAAACGAACACGTCACGTGTACCCTCGACGCCGGGGGTGATGCACCGCAGCTTACGTCGAAGGAGACCCGACCGACAGCGCGTTACGCAAGACAGTCGACAGGCGCTTTTGCAGACCCGAAAACCCCACACCCCCGGGAGGGACCCCGTCAGGGAGTGCGGCGGCTATGGGCTGCCCTAGGTCGATTCGCTCGCCCCTAGAGCCTCAAGATTCGCAGCTCTCAAACACGAATAACAGCGAAGAACGAGAGAGAAAAACGGTGGAGAGATAAAACGTAGAGTGAAAAAGTAGTATATTGATTTGTTCGGTTGTGTGTTGTTCAATCGGCCGTCACCCCCAACATATATAAGAGGCGGCTGGACTTCCCGTACAAGTAAATGATTCATTTAGGCTTTCCTTACAAGAAAATTACATCAATTCACGTCCTACAACTTTAATTCCAATCCAACTCGGATTAGCCCGAATCTGGCCCAAACTTCTGCCTTGTTCCTTGCACAGGCCGCAGAATTTGCATATGGCCTCCGATTGAGAAGATCAAAATACCAAATTGGTGCGCCTCGACGAGACGAACAACCCTCCTGTTGATCATTTTTCCAAATAAGGTCATCTTCAATACTTTACGAGGTCATCTTTAACTTCCAGTCGGATTTGGTCATGCAGTTTTCTTGGATGTCCGAG
Organism: Triticum aestivum; assembly: GCF_018294505.1. Taxonomy (NCBI): domain Eukaryota; kingdom Viridiplantae; phylum Streptophyta; class Magnoliopsida; order Poales; family Poaceae; genus Triticum; species Triticum aestivum. The sequence goes on from NC_057799.1 coordinate 95,685,038, forward strand.
TCTTGCAGCAACTCTGCAGGCTGTATACTATCTCAGATGATGATGACTCCAAAAGCAAAGTTGACCGTTTCGACGATACGCACAACTTCTATGTAGAACACTTTTCTACCCCGGCAAGGTTTTACCCCGGCAAGGTTTTCACCCCGGCAAGCTTCTACCCCGGCAAGGTTTCCACCTTGGCAAGGTTTTCATTCAGCCGGCAAAGGCCAAATAACTCACGCGACCCATCAGACACCACCTAGGTGGGTGTCTGGTCCCTCGCGTCACTTTTTCACTCAGGACCGGCCCGCGAAGTGTTGCCTCTAACTTTTGCATACGAACTCGGATTGGGACAATTTTTACATCAAAATCGATCGTTTCGACGAGACGAAGACAATTCTTGTAGATCATTTTTCCACATGAGGCCATCTTGGGGGCGTAATCAGCCAAATATTGTTCTGAATACAAAATCTCAGTACTTTGAACACAACTTCGGCCTTAGAGATAAAATCGGATGGCTATGGCCCAAATATCAAAGTTTCTCCTTTTGAAGATACAAAACTTTCTCACTTTGAACACTTTTTATTTGAGGCCATTTTAATTGTGTTTTTGACCATGCCAAAATCTGGCGTCAACACATGCCCCCCTGTTTTTCGGCAAAGTTTGTGTGCTGAAAAATAACTTGCACATAGCTTGTTCTAAGGACGATGTCAACACTCCATCGGCCATCTTTTTTCAGGACGATAATCAGGTATCGGCCATGTTTGTGCTAAGGGAGATAATCATATATCGGTCATTGCCTACTTAGGCTTCTTGGGCGATAATCATATATCGGCCATGTTTGTGCTAAGGGCGATAATCATATATCGGCCATTGCCTACTTAGGCTTCTTGCCACACTCGGGTGGTATTTCTTCAAGTACTTGCCATTGAGAGCCCGAGGTAACAGTGCCCCTTGTACGGATTCCACCAAATAAGAGTTTCCGGAAACTATTCTTGTAATCCTAAAAGGACCTTCCCAACTTGGAGACCACTTCCCGAATTTTCTGTCTCCAATCGGCAGAATTACTTTCCAGACGAGATCGCCAACTTGAAAATTCTTCAACTTAACTTTCTTATTGTAAGCTCTTGCTACCCTCAACTTGTCCCTCTCTATGGCCTTCAAAGCAGCCAAACGTTTATCGGCAACCTCATCAATATTGTCCATCATCAAGTTATAAAAGTCTACTGCCAATAAATCATTTTGTTTGGCTATTCTCAAAGCATTCAAATTTACTTCCACCGGTAAAACAGCCTCTTGACCATATACTAGCTCATATAGAGTCACCTTCGTAGCACCATGCCTTGAAATCCTATGTGCCCACAAAGCTTCAGACAACAACTCGCGCCATCTCCTTTGGATTATCCTCAATCTTCTTCTTGATGAGCTTGATTAAAATTTTATTGCTAGACTCAGCTTGTCCATTAGCTTGGGCATAATATGGAGAGGAATTGAGCAACTTTATGTAATAAGATTCGGCAAATTCTCTAACTTGGTGTGACATGAAAGATGAGCCTTGATCCGTAGTCAACGTTTGAGGAATGCCGAATCTATAAATAATGAGCTCGGTTATGAATTTAATTACCTCCGTATGTGTCATGTTCTTGAGAGGTACTGCTTCAGACCATTTAGTGAAATAATCGGTTGCCACCAATATGAACCGATGCCCCTTTGCGGAAGACGGATGAATTTGTCCAATAAAGTCTAAACCCCATCCTCTGAAAGGCCACGGCTTGATAATGGGATGTAACATAGCAGCAGAGCCAACTGAATATCACCAAATTTTTGACAAGCTTCGCATCCTTTGTAATATCTGAAGCAATCATTAATCATAGTCGGCCAATAAAACCCAGCACATCGTAGCAACCATTTCATCTTGGGAGCCGACTGATGAGTGCCGCAAATACGTTCATGAACCTCCCCCATAGCAACTCTTGCTTGGTCCTTGTCCAAGCACTTTAAAAGAACATCATCAACCGTTCGGCGAAAAACACCACCATCTCTCATTGTGTATTTGAAAGCCATACGCCGAACAACTATGTCCACCCTTCTACTAGGATCACACAAATAATCAATGATGGGTTTCCTCCAGTCTTGATTTTCTCTTGCATTGAATATTTCACCAGTGGCCGAAACGGCGAGCTCCGGTTCGGCCTCCCCTATGCTGGTTAGGAACTGTCGTTCGATTTCATTCCAACAGCTGTCGTGCTTTATTCAATTTTGTGTATTCTCCTTGCGACAACATCGAAAACCAGCGCCGTACCGATCGCTTGCAATATGAAAAGCGCTGAGGTAGAACACATGGGCCCCCAAACATGCAGGGTGGGCCTGCGGCCCAAAGTCCAGAACCGTGAGCCTGTCTGAGTATTATATTCTCAGTTGAACCCCCATAATGCCCGTGTGTTGCAAGTAACATCAAGATGCATTTGTATGAGTATTTTATCTTGTGAGAGAAAAGGATGAACGAGGCAAGGCCTTATTTGCAAATGTGGAGAGGTGTGTGGGTACCTTTTTGCAAAACTGCCATAGTTTTCTTCCTATCCGTCAGATATAAATCGGGCGGCCTATATTGCAGGATGGCAGGCACACCAGCATCACTGACTCGTCTATACTGTGTTAAAAACAACTCTGTTTTTTTATAATTATATATGTTATATATATATATTCCCCTTGATTTTTCTTATGTATAAAGTTGTGATATAAAAGATTTGTATATTCTTTACAGAGGGAGTATCTCTCTGTCAAAAATATATTTTTGTGTAACTAGTTACTCCTGTCTTTCCACTTCCTTTCACTGATATGTGGGCATCCGGCAACGGGGTCCACGTGCCATATGCACAAATTAGAGTGCACAACTGCACGGTAGACACACCCCGGTCGTAGCGCCGCAGTAATGCCCAATGAGCCGTCAAATCACAACCCCCCCTTTCCAGCTTTAGCAGTAAGCTGGACGGACGAAGCGGAGATATTTCACTGGGCCGGAATCCCCTTCTCCCTCGTCTGCTTGTTCAGAGAAAACCTCCTCTCCGCGATTGCATAGGGTTTTCTCATGGAGAACCAGGTACGAATTCTTCATCCATCCCCGATGAATCCAAGTCCCTTGGTCGCGGGTAATCCTAGGATGGCAGTCGCCGCCGTTGATGCATTTTTCTTCCTACTGAATCTAGTGTGTTTCATTTACAGTGCCCAAAGTGCGAGGACCCTACAGGTTTCTGCGTCTCGGCGAGACGCCACACTTGTTCCTTCTCATCCTAACACAGGATTTTAAAACGCGCACAGTATGTTCCTAGAATCCTCTTTTCTATCTGGGAGGGTGGGGTTTTTTGAACATGCTGTCGACTAATTTGGAAATTTGGATTGCTATATTTGGATAAAAGATACTACCAGTACGATGATCAACACTGACGTGAAGGAGGAAGTTATTTCTAGATTTGGATAGGAAATACATTGTGTTCTCATATTATTTTTCCTGTAGTGCATTATTTGCTCTGCCAGAACACATGTACTCAAGATGCTCGGCCTTTCCATAACTGAATACACCAGTTTAATGGTCACAGTGAAGACAAGCCATGGATATAAGTTCCGAGTTGGGTTCATGAACCAAGAAGATCGCTGCTTTTTTTATGGCCGAACTTGGATGAACTTTCTCAAGTGTTACGGACTGAAAGTTGGCGCACGAATGTTGATGGAAATAGTAGAACCTGGTCTCATCTTCACTGCAATCTTCCACCCCGACGTCGTTCCAATTGTTCATCCATGTTAGTTTTGTATCTGGTTCTTGCTTGTTGCCTCGATTACTTCTTAATCCACCTATTCTGTCTAACTAATCATAATTTAACTTTAGAAATAGCAACGAATCTCTCACGAAGATGCTACTTCTAACTAATATTTTCTTATAATTGGTGGCACGTGTAGGTTTTTTCAGAGTTAAGCAGGCTGCTCGTTTGTTATTCTGTAAAAACTCGGCTGTTACTGATGGCACTGAAGTTGGCTGGGACGACATCCACAAGTTCCTACACTTTATTGATCGTCTTGAGGTCCTTGTGGGGCGTTTCAATGGTGGAAGGCCACGTGGGATAAGTGTGCCACTACTTCACTCGTTGAACAGGTCCAATTGTGTCGAGAAACTTATGGTACGAGTTGTTTTCTGTTATATATATGTTGTTCATAAACTATTGCTTATACACAGTTTTACAGCTGTGATCTTCTTGAAACAGAAACTGCCCAGTTCTATTGTTCCTATACATATGCCTGACCATGGTCGGGTCAGACTTGCGCTTGGTCACAACATGATGTTTATGTCGACCTACTCCATTTCCCTTGGAGGTGAAAAGATACTTATTCATGGGTGGTCTCAAATAATGAAGGCCCGTCCATCTTGGAGAATAGGACAGAAGATTATGTTCCTGCTTTTAAAGCGAATATCCTGTTTATTGACCACATTGCGAGACGAAGCCGCTTTCAGAAGGTTGTAAATGCGCGGGGTGGCGCCTGGGCCTTGTCCCGGGGCTTGGCGGCCTCACCCTAGGTTAACTATAGACAAAGTAGCACTGTTCAAGGCGTGCTTATTACGGTTGAACCTGTATAAGTACTCATACTGCTTTCAGCTATGGTTGTTAAGTGCCCCTGCTGGTTTTAGTTAAGGTTGTTAAGTACTCCTACTACTTTTACAGTTTGTCGTGTTTCTTCAGTCATTTCTTCCTCTAGCCGCCAAAACCAAATCAGCGCCGGCGGGGCCGCCTGCTTCCGCCTCCCACGGCTGGCTGCGCCTCAGTGCACGCATCGCCGCCCCACCGTCTCCTAAATCGTTAACGCCGACGTCCGAGGCCTCCTCGTCGTCCTCCGCGCGCTTTGGTGCGCTCGCCGCAGCGCCGCCCTCTCGCGTTGTCAACATGGTCAACAAACAATAGGAATCGGCAGAAGTACGTGGAGAGGATGACAGTAGGGGCCCACCATGTCAGCGTATGGAAAAGTAAAATGCTTCCTCCTAGTGTTTTCCTGACATCTGGGACTCACGACATTGTGAGCGTATATAGTCAATAGACAAGAGAACAGCACAAGATCTGCTGACACCTGGGATGTAGCAGCTCGAGCAGTATTTTTTTGTCATTGTTGAGACGGAGCAGGGTTTGAACTGGGCTGTGGCCCGTCTAGCCCAGGCTTATATTTTATGTTCATCATGTGACCAGCCCAGCTATTTTTTCTTTGTGAATATGAGCCCAGATTATTTTTTCTGAAGAATACCCAATCCAGGCCTACTTATTTTTGTACGCCCTGATGGGTTGCAACTCTTTCAAGATGCCTGCAAATCTTGAAAGTAATATAAAATGGGTTGTAAATATAAAAACAGATGACAAATTGGCAATTACTTTATAATTTCTGAATTTTTTCACATTTTTAGATTCCTATTTCACTGGGCATTAACCTAATTTAAATATATCTTCAAAGTACTTTAAATCTGGCTCGACATTTCGGTATTAAAAATAGTTTGGAACCCACAGAAATATGCGAAATTGGCCCTGGCCAACCAAAAAATGGACTGCAATAAATTGCATAAGAAGTCGCAATGGGCTATATATAAATTATTAAAAAAAGAGGAAATGGTCTGACTTGTGGGCCTATTAAGTTGACGCGTATGCAAAAAAAATTAGTTATTATATACGTCAACAAACGATTCTAGCAGACGTAACCGTTGGATGTCAATCCAACGGCCGTCGTGTTTCTTCAATCTCTGATCTTCTTGCTCTAGCCGCTAAATCCAACGCCGGCGGGACCGCCTGCTCCCGCCTTCCGTGCAGGCCTCACCGCCCCTACTACTCCCACCGCTGGCCAGGGCATCCCTCTACTCACCCACACCCCCCTGTTATTCTGCGGCGACGGCAGCCTCACACCGCAGCCGAACCAGTGAACCCTCGTACTCCTCTCCGCGTGGGCATCCACTGCCGCGTCTTCCCCGGCTCTGCGTCGTCCCCTTCCTAGGCCTCGCCGTCGTCCACCGCCCTGGTGCTCTCGGCACGGCGTGGTCAACATGGTCAAGGAACAACTTCCATCGAAAGAGTACTGTACGTGGACAGGCTGACAGCTGGGTCCACGGCAGCCGCAAAGATGTGCCTCCTTATTACGCAGAAAATAATTATTCCTCCACCTGACAACAGGGACCCACCGGACTGGCCACCGTATTTGGCGAAAAAACATTTCCCCCTGACTGCTGGGACCCATCGGCCGGGCTACCGTATTTCGAGAAAAAAATGTTCGCCCCGCTGTCAGCTCGCACCCACCGAAAGTGCCTCCTTATTACGCAAAAAAATGAATACTCCCCCTGCTAGTTGGGACCCACCTTGGTGGGAGGCTGACTTGTGGGCCTACTAAGTTGACGGGGACGGAGTGCTTTGTCAACCTAGTCAATATGAACGATTCTAGCTCCAGTGACCGTACGATGTCCATCCAATGGCCGCAGTGCTTCTTCAACCTCTGGTCTTCTTGCTCCAGCCGCCCAAAGCAGCGCCGGTCGTGCCGCATGCTCATGCCTCCCATGGCCGGCTGTGCTGCCGCGGAAGCCTCACCGCCCCCTACTATTCCCACCGCTGGCCAGGCCATGCGGCGACGGCAGCCTCACACTGCAGTTGAACCAGTGAACCCTCGTACTCCTCTCCGCGTGGGCTTCCACTGTCGCGTCTGCCCTGGCTCCGCGTCGTCCCCTTCCTAGGCCTCGCTCTCGTCCACCGCCCTGGTACTTTCGGTGCGGCGTGGTCAACGTGGTCAAGGAACGACTTTCATCGGAAGAGTACTGTACGTGGAGAGGCTGACAGCTGGGTCCACGGCGGCCGCAAGGAAGTGCCTCCTTATTACTAGCAAAATAATTATTCCTCCACCTGACAGCAGGGATACACCGGACGGGCAACTGTATTTCGCGAAAAAAACGTTCCCCCCTGACTGCTGGGACCTACCAGCTACATCTTCGCACGCAAGGAAGTGCGTCCGGGCAAAAAAAAAACCATTCGCCCCCCTTACTGCTGGGACCCACCAGCTACATCTTCGCACACAAGAAAGTGCCTGACAGTCGGGACCCACCTGGTCGAAGCGTACGTAGCGTTTTCATTCTGGTCGAGAACGTGTACGTACATACTGGTCGATGTAGAGGCGCGCACGTGTCGTAGTAGAGGCGCGCGCGTAGCATGTACACGTACGTACAACGGCCAGGGTGCAAGAAAGTAAATACGGTCACGTACGTACATACGGGCGGGGTCTCGAACGCCTACTCGCGCGTACGTACGGCCAGGGCTCGTGTACATGACTGGGTCAGAACGGAGAAACTGCGTCATCGTCGTGTTCATGGGGAGCCAACCGGCTGGGTCAGAACGAAATGCGTCATCATGTTCATCGGGAGGGCTTGGACGAAACAGCCGATGCGAGGCCTGGCGTACCGCAGAACGGAGGAAACGGCCTTGTGTTCGACCGGCCACGTTCGAAACGGGATCATGTTCATCGGGAGGGGTCTGGCGTACCGCAAAACGGAGGAAACGGACCTCCTACGGTCGAAACGGGGGTCCTGTTAATCGGGAGGGGTGTGGCGTACCGCAAAACAAAGGAAACAGACTTGTGTTGGAGCGCTACGGTCGAAACGGGGGTCCTGTTCATCGGGAGGGGTGTGGCGTACCCTAAAACGGGACTCCACGGGATACAGTTCATCTCCACCGTCGACCCCCTCCAGCCTCCACGGGCTACTGTTCATCCACCGTCGACCTCCTCCAGCCTCCACCTGCGACTGTTCATCCACGGGCTCCTGTTCATCCAGCTTCCACCGCGCGCTACTCCACCGGCTACTGTTCAACCAGCCCTCTCTACGGGCTCCTGTTCAACCACCCCTCCACGGGCTACTGTTCATCCAGCCCTCCACCGTCTACTGTTCATCCAGCCCTCCATGGGGTGGTCCTGTTCATCCAGCCCTCCACGGGGTCCTGTCCATCCAGCCCCAACCGGCTCGATCGATTGGGGTCCTGTTCATCCAGAGGCAACACCACGGGGTCCTGTTCATCCACCCCCACCGGGAACTGTTTATCCAAACCCCCCTAGCAACGCTCACTGTTCATGCAGAGGCAGCATCGATCGGCTTCAGTTAGCAGCAGTAGCGAAGGAATCGCTCGATCGGGTTCAGTTAACAGCCATCGATCGATCGCTCGGGTACAGTAACGCGTAGCCTGCAGTGCAATCGCTCGGGTTCAGTTAGAGCACAATGCCTCGCACCCACGCGCGTGCGTGTACGAGAGAAATTCGCATCGCTCGGCCCCGACCACCCACCGCAACCGGGAACACCCCGATATTTTCCTCGCCCTCGCTTCTACCACGGTTTTTTTTCGTCATGGACGGCCCAAGGAATGTCATGCAGCCGCGTCTCCGGCCCGCCCAGGACGAAAAACCCATTTTCTATCATGATTTTTTGTCATAGAAGTAGGAGCCCACCACATCTATGATGATACCGGGTTTTGTCACAATTATCGTCATAGAAGTGTCATAAGTATGACAGAAAAAAATTCGTTCGGCCCAAAATGTCACGGATGTGTCTTTTTTTGTAGTGATTGGTTTGAGTTGTATGTTTTATTATTGGTGTTGCCCTATGGTGCTCTCCGTGTCGCGCAAGCGTGAGCGATCTCCGTTGTAGGGTGTTGCAATATGTTCATGATTCGCTTATGGTGGGTGGCGTGAGTGACAGAAGTATAGACCCGACTAAGTGGGTTGTTGCGTATGGGAGTAAAGAGGACTTGATACTTAATGCTATGGTTAGGTTTTATCTTAATGATCGTTGGTAGTTGCGATGCTTGCTAGAGTTCCGATCATAAGTGCATCCAAGTAGAGAAAGTATGTTAGCTCATGCCTCTCCCTCATATAAAATTACAATAATGATTACCGGTCTAGTTATCGATTGCCTAGGGACAAATAACATTCTTGTGACAAAAAGCTCTCTACTAAAACTAACTTGATTGTTTCTTTATCTAAACAACCCCTAGCTTTTATTTACGTGTTCTTTATTATCTTGCAAACCTATCCTTTTACACCTACAAAGTACTTCTAGTCTCATACTTGTTCTAGGTAAAGTGAACATTAAGTGCGCATAGAGTTGTATCGGTGGTCATAGAAGTCGAAGGGAATACAAATCTTACCTTTAGCTCCTCGTTTGGTTCAATATCTTACTTATTGAAAAGTCTACAATTGATCCCCTATACTTGTGGGTTATCAGCACATCACAATGGAGATGAAGCTTCCCACGACAATTGTGGCGCTCTGTTTCAGTCGAGTAAACAACGTGTGCACCAGCTCACAGTCACATCTTTTAGTCATGCATTCAGCTTAGTACATAATCGCAACCACGGTATATACATGACAACGACCAAAGTAGTTTAGTTATCTATAATACCTAAATAGTTCATCACCACTTCCCTATTTCTCTCAACATGCAAGCTGTTCACATCAGCAGTCAAGCCTCTTTAGTACTTCTCCACTGACTACATGCTTTCGTTCACAACCTTGACTCGTTCCACCTTACCATATTAATCTATTCAACTTTCCACTATAAAAAACCGATTATTTCTGAGGCTTTATCTTCTGACCTTTCTTCTTATGGATCAACTAATTTCCAAAGATTTCTTTCATCTCCTTAAAGCTTGAAACAATAAATCTCCACTGATGCCCTCAAAACAAATCTCCACCGATTCTTATCGTCTTCCTCTCTCTCTCTCTCTCTCTCTCTCT